>NW_012115055.1:7564711-7580800 GCF_000951035.1 Colobus angolensis palliatus | reverse complement strand
CCCGTCTCGGCCTCCCAAAGTGCTGGGATTACAGGCTTGAGCCACCGCGTCCGGCCTAAAATTCTTTTCTTTGAGAATGTTGAACATTGGCCCCCACTCTCTTCTGGCTTGGAAAGTTTCTGCCGAGAGATCTGCTGTTAGTCTGATGGGCTTCCCTTTGTGTGTAACCCGACCTTTCTCTCTGGCTGCCCTTGACATTTTTTCCTTCATTTCAACTTTGGTGAATTTGACAATTATGTGTCTTGGAGTTGCTCTTCTCGAGGAGTATGTTTGTGGCGTTCTCTGTATTTCCTGAATTTGAATGTTGGCCCACCCTACTAGGTTGGGGAAGTTCTCCTGGATGATATCCTGCAGAGTGTTTTCCAGCTTGGTTCCATTTTCCCCGTTACTTTCAGGCACACCAATCAGACGTAGATTTGGTCTTTTCACATAATCCCATACTTCTTGGAGGCTTGTTCATTTCTTTTTACTCTTTTTTCTCCACACTTCTCTTCTCGCTACATTTCATTCATTTGATCTTCAATCGCTGGTACTCTTTCTTCCAGTTGATCGAGTCAGTTACTAAAGCTTGTGCATTTGTCACGTATTCTCGTGTTATGGTTTTCATCTCTGTCAGTTCTTTTAAGGTCTTCTCTGCATAGATTATTCTAGTTATCCGTTCATCCATTCTTTTTTCAAGGTTTTTAGTTTCTTTGCGCTGGTTATGTAGTTCCTCCTTTAGCTCTGAGAAGTTTGATGGACTGAAGCCTTCTTCTCTCAACTTGTCAAAGTCATTCTCTGTCCAGCTTTGTTCCGTTGCTGG
Organism: Colobus angolensis palliatus; assembly: GCF_000951035.1. NCBI lineage: Eukaryota > Metazoa > Chordata > Mammalia > Primates > Cercopithecidae > Colobus > Colobus angolensis. Next base: position 7,579,998 of record NW_012115055.1, on the reverse strand, counting down.
CGATGAGCTGCGTTCCTTTGGAGAGGGAGATGCGCTCTGGTTTTTTGAATTTCCAGCTTTTCTGCACTGCTTTTTCCCCATCTTTGTGGTACTATCTGCCTTTGGTCTTCGATGATGGTGATTACTGATGGGGTTTTGGTGTGGGTGTCCTTTCTGTTTGTTAGTTTTCCTTCTAACTGTCAGGACCCTCAGCTGTAGGTCTGTTGGAGTTTGCTTGAAGTCCACTCCAGGCTGTTAGGCTGGGTATCAGCAGCAGAGGCTGCAGAAGATAGAATATTGCTGAACAGCGAGTGTTGCTGTCTGATTCTCACTCTGGAAGCTTCATCTCGGGGGTGTACCCCACCCTGTGAGGTGTGAGGTGTCGGTCTGCATTTCAGTTGAAAATGCAGAAATCACCCATCTTCTGTGTCACTCACGCTGGGAGCTGGAGGCTGGAGCGGTTCCTATTCGGCCATCTTGGGTGTGCCCTAAAAACTCTTTTCAACTCCAAAGAAGTTCATGATAATATTCCGGTACATCAACTGCTTAAAATCTTTATATTTTTATCAAAGAAGCATTATGTACATTTCTATGTATACTTTTTTGGAAATGATATTGTATAGGAATTCAATTTTATTTGTATATAGACATGGCAATGTGGTATCTCAATTTATTAAAATATTTGTTACTTCCTTATTTATCTACCACAACATATCTCTCATATATCAGGGGTCCATGTAACTATAGGTCTATTTTGTGGTTCTCTTTTCTGTTCCAACATCTGATTTCCAAATGCTTGTACCAATTCCACATTTTCTTAATCACTTTAGCTATATAAAAAGTTATACTATCTTATAGATTATCTCATTCCACCTTGTTTTCCTTTAGAAATAGTCTGCCTAATAGACTCTCTTTTCATTTATATGCATATAATATATGAATACCTTTGTCACATTCAACAAAAATATATTATTGGAATTATATTGCATATACATAAAAATTTGTGGAGACTTAATATCTTTATAAGGTGGAATTGTCAAGAATTCTAAAGGGTCTGAAATTTTATTTTAAATGTCAGCTCTCCAGTTAGCCTGCCACAGTTTCAAGAATGCTGACTTGGGGAACACAGACTTCATATTGGGCAAAGATTAGGCTGTCCAACCCTTGCCTGAGAAAGAGACATTATTTTATTACATAGGATGATAAATTTTACATGGGGTGTTTATTATGTTTATTATATTAATATAATCAACAGTTTTGAAAAGATAGGAAAAAATGGAGTTTATGATTCTGAATGAATAACATGCAGAAACATGACAGGCCCATGAATAGTAATTTTCCCAACAGGAATCTTTCTTTTGGCAATCATGGCACATCTTAATGTTTATGTGTTAATATATGTAGATTTAGGAAGAATATCATCTCTAGAAGAAAAGAATATTTATGTGTGGTGGGCCTTCCACGGTGCTTCTGTTTTGCAGGCAATTATCCAGATCTTGAGCTTCATGGTACTTACGTGGATATTCTCTTCATAACTATTTCTTAAAATATGCATACATATTTTACAAAATTACTATCTGTAACATATCTCATGAGGAAATAAAATGTGTAAAATAATGATCAATATATAAGCAATACAACCCAATAGGAGACAGGACCAATATGGATTTGAGCTAACTTATAGCTTGATTGCATTTGTTTGTTTGTTGTTGTCTGGCTCTGGTTTTCCTACACTTCTGGGAATATCACTCCAGGGATTCCAACTAAGAGCCTAAAGTTTGGGAAATTAATTACAAATATTTATTAAGGACTTTTGACTTATATGCCTTAATGGAAGAAAAAAGTGCAACCTATGATTTTTATTATTTTAGATCAATGGATTTTATACATGAATGCCTTTGTTAAATTGCTAAAGACTTAGACACTACGTTTTTGCAAAAAAAAAAAAAGTATACATAGAAATGTACATAAATACATTGTCTTATCTATAATTTCAAAAGATTCATGGGTCTACATAAGAACATTCCCAGATCAACTGTAGTCAACTCATGTTAAGAGCCAGTTCTTTCTTTAGGGTTTTCAACCTAGTTGAGGATACAGGACACGTTTTTATTTTTTAAGCAGTTAACAACACTAATAACAACATGAAGAATATTCAAACTGCCAGATGAAAAGCATAACCAGTAATAAATGTAGTAGTACAGAAGAATGAAGAGTTGGACATTGATGAAGTGTTGATAGAGGAGATAAGATCCAAATGATGAATAAGATGAAGAAAAATGTAGAGAATGAAGAGGGCTTCTATGTAAAATCAACAGATATTGAAAAGGCAGAAAAGCAAAATAAATGCTGTTTATTTTTGGCAAGGGTGATGTTGGGTGGGTTGGATCAATATTTATGTATCCAATAATGTAAAAGCACTAATTGTATAGACGTAAGAGCAACAAGAGAAAATACTCAATGTGTTCAGGACACTGCACTCAAAACGAAGTCACCAACAACTTTAGTTTAAAAAGTGATGTCAAAATTAAATCTTAAAACTATGAAAGATAAAGACAAGTAAATAGCTATAGCTAAGGTGAACAAGGAGGCAAAACTTTTCTGTTTATGCGGATTTAAAATTTAATGGTGTTGAAGTATAATGTACGGTTCAAACTGATAGGAATTCAGTAGCAAGGGAGACCAGGATGCTACAGAGTTACTTTTATATCAATTGTTATGCTTAGATTGTATTTTATGAAAAATGAAGACATAGATAGAGAGAAATACACACCATGGTGCTGACCTCAGAAGAGAAAGAAATAGCTTTGAGTAAGATGCACTGAATTCTTACATGTTCATTTGCATTACACCAAAACATCATTCAGAAAAAGTCTGTAATGACATAAAAAATGCATAGTACTATGTTTGCTAGGATTTTTAAAAGCAACACCAAGGAAACATATAAATAAAGCAATGGAAAATTCAAATGAAGAAAAATAAGGTTAAAATATATTTTGATAGAGTTCAAAATTTAAATCATAAATTTCTACAGGTCAACAAATTATAAGACAATGTAGCTGTGGGTTCTCAAGATGTCAAAGAAATATTAGTCAATTAAGACACATTGTATCTAAAATATAAAATGTTTTAAACTAATCATGCCAATTTTTGAAATTAAAACTCAACATAGTTCTTACGTTATTGTGAACAATATATTATGACATATAGTGACTATGAAACATATTTTTTTGAAATTGTTTATATCTACTTTTTAAATGGCAAACTATAGTTTGGTAAAAAGAATATGAGAGGTTAATATTATGAAAGAGTATCTACATTGATGTAGAATTTAAGGTACAAATTTAGAAATCTATCACTGCTATAAAATGAGTTGATATTTTTATATAAAGGTATTTTATCTCTCCTTTGATAATAGCAAATTTATGCTTAATGGTATAAGTTATCTTAAAATATCATAATTGCATCGCACTGTTAACAAATATATATCTAAATGACAAGGTGTCTATCAAATAGAGTGTTTGAATTATTTAAAATTTTCATTTTCTTATTGATTTGTGTGTTCTTTGTTGATAGTGGACATACTATGTTGCCAATTATTAGATTAACAATACTGAAATCTGTGAAACGTATTTCACATGTACTTTATTATTATAGGCACAATAAAATGGTGCCAAAACAAGAGTTAAGAGAGCATCCAGCAGCTTAAGGGAAAGAACATCCTACGATCTCATTACATTTTCTGCATAAGGATGCTTGCTTCGGGGACCACTGGATATACACATGGCTCCTACTCTCCTTTTATTATAGTCATAAAGAGCAACTGAAGCTCATAAAAAGTAGCTGGCAGATTTGTAAAAGATATAACAGCTTGTTCACAGAGTTTCTATAGAGCCATCTAAGGAAAATTTCCCTTCCAAAGCATTGCTAGGAGCTATATATCTTAGAACTGCCTACTTTGTCACAGTAAACTGAGTATTCGTCCTGTCATCTAGTTTGCCAAACAAGGACCTGTTCTCTTTGACTTTTTCCTCAATAACAGTCAACAGTGTATACATGAAGTATGAGAATTCAATACTTATAGAGTTATGGTATCTGTCCTGAGGTGAAGGTCAAAGCGTTTGTGTGTGTTTGCAAGATAGTTCTTGTTGTAAATGTATTAAATTTATTAATTGACACCTACTTTATAGCCATTCTGGACATACACATGGGCAGAGGATGTAGCCACCTTTGTGTAAAAATTTGAGAGGTATTTAACTGTCTCTGCTGACAAGCCTGATGGCCTAAAATGTTCACACTGTATAGTCTGACCTTTATTTTAAGACTAAGCATTATAATGTTATCTAGAAACTAATGTATAGTTGTCCAATAACAGCTGATAATAAATTCACTAAAATTTAATAAGCTAAAATTAGCTTATTAAATAAGTTTCCAATGAATAAATCACCCCTTCTGGGTAATATAAAATGGCAACAATAATTATTGGGAAGTGTTTCAAAACGTTCCAGATTATTTACTTCGACCACAGAATCTGGGAAGGGGGAGTTCAGAAAATGTAGAAGCAATAAAGAAAACCCTAAGTGTATATTAGGACTAAAGAGTTCTAAAAGGAAAAGAGTCAAACAGAGGCAGACAGTGACAGAGAGTAACTGATGGGGTTTCCGAAGGCAACCCAGCTGGAAGGAAATGTACTAACTGCTGCAATCTCCCAGAAACATGAAGTTGGGGCGTAATATGTGATATATCTCCTGTCACAAGGTACCTAATCTACATCAATGGTTTATCAAAGATCTGTATTTCTTCCAGCCCTCTACTCCATCGTCCATGTAGTATAACCCTCATTGGCTGGAATCATAATGACATCTGCATCTGGAACTGGCCACCAGTATAACACCTACAAAATGCACGGCGACCTTCAGACCAAATGAAAAGTCTACAGGGTGAGAATCTGAAAATCCAGCAATGAGGAGCAAAAAGTTATTTCCTATTAAGAACACTTCAGAAGCTACACAGTTCCAGTTATTGATTCATCCCGTTTACTAGAACCTGTTCATCTGGCTATGCCTAAGAGCAAGGGAAACTGAAATAGTGGCTTTTATATTCCGTAACTCAGCCTAACCTAGCTTCAGAAGTTTCAGTAAAGAAAATAAAATATATTGAAATATTTTTATAGTATCTATTCACTTCAAAATACATTTTTGTCTCAGCTCAATCTTTCATTTTAATATCCTATCACACTCCTACATATAAGTTTAGATATAATTTTTAACTTCTTTCCAAGGGACATTGTTTCTTATAATCAAAGCAGTGCAACTATCTGCTGAGTCTTTGCTTTCCTATTATAAGCTGTTTTTATTACAATCAACATGTGCAAAACAACAGAATGCTTTGCAATGATTAAATACCAATGAATACTTTCTTGACATAATAAGCAAAACAAATATGGCCCCATAGTCTCATCTCAGTTTCCATAAGTCACTATCAATTCAGGTGTAAAATACAGAAAACGCATACATTGAAATTTTTGATTCCTCCAAATGAAAGATAAACAGGAAGGTTGAGTTGTAATCTCTAAAACCAAATGTATGTGTTTTCCACATAAGCAACACAAACTGATAGGTGTATAACAGCCCAAGAACTGAACATTGACACCAGCCTCAAGAACAGACCATTGATTATCACGATAAAAACTCCAAAATGCACCGGGCCTCATGGGCACAGAAGGTCTTTCAGGGAGTGAGCAGCACTGTGGTAGGACGGGTAGGCTAAGATGTTTGTGTATTCTATTAATATATTCTGCATTCTAGTAATATGGAATATAATACATAGAATATATGTAATTAGAATATATAATTAAATATAATAGAGAATATAATAATATAATTCTATATTCTAGTAATATATATGAACTAAGATAAAATGACTAGGTTCATCAATAATTTTGGAAGGCCAGCTAGACAAAGTAATGTATAAGCCCAACTGAGTGTTGGTGGATAGCAAAATACCATGTCACCATCAAGAAACAGGTCTAATGTAATACCTCTTGCTTTACTTAGTAGAAGTAGCAGTTGTAGTAATGTTGTTAGCATAATGCTTTATGACAGTCAAAATCAGAATTATAAAATTCTTACTATATAGCTTGTCCTTTTTATTTGAATCCTTAATTTTTAATTTTAATTACCAAGCAGATTTTATAGTCTCATTTTATATTGTAGTACACACAAAGACAGACATAAACATACACACAAATCCAATTTTTGATTTACTCATACAAATTTAAAAATACATAATTTGGCAAAGCACAGTGGCTCATGCCTGTAATCCCAGCACTTTGGGAGGCTGAGGAGGGGCGGATCACTTGAGGTTGGGAGTTCAAGGCCAACCTGGCCAACATGGTGAAATACAAAACTTAAAATGCAAAAATTAAAAATACTAAAAATACAAAAATTAGCAGGGTGTGGTGGCACGTGCCTTTAATCCCAGCTACTCGGGAGGCTGAGGCAGGAGAATCGTTTGAATCCAGGAGGCAGAGGCTGCAGTGAGCCCAGATCATGCCACTACACTCCAGCCTGGGAGACATAGTGAGACTCTGTCTTTAAATAAATAAATAATATACAACTCACCAGATAATTTTTTTTTTTTTGACCACTATCAGTCATTTCACCTAACAATCTTCACAAAATTGACTTACTTCATTTGGTAAAAGTATGGTGTATTCCATGTGAATTCCCTTCACACATAATTCGTAAAGCTTTTCAACTTTCTCAGCTGATTCTTGATAATAGCATTTTTTTACTCTAACATTATAATGCACAGTTGTTTGCATACACTTATTATATACTCTATTACATTTACAAATTTGAATTGTATTTAAATCCAAAACAGCTTTCTCTAGTTTATTCATTGTCTGTTTTACTAATGTTAAATTTTTTATGGTATGTTAGGTATGACTCAAATTTTCCTTAACCCTTACCAGGATTTTTGTTGTTATAGAAACGTAAGTTAAGGACAGCCATTTTTTTATTTTTTTAAAAAGATGTGTAAGATTTAAATTAACAATGATGTTCATCTTTTACTAAACTTTGGTTAAAAAAGAAATATGAGCTCAGTTAATATAAACCCTTTACCCAGTTTTCATAAAGGGAAATGGGAATAGATCTGTGTAATTAAAAATTTGTAAACAATTTATGGATAATTAAGTAAACATTTTATTATTATGGTAAGTGCAGTGATTGAATAGGAAGTAATTCCAAGTGAATGGGAAGTAAATAGAATAGACCAGAGACCTCAGAAATAATTCCTCACATCTACAACCGTCTGATCTTTGACAAACCTGACAGAAAGCAGCAATGGAGAAAGGATTCCCTATTTAATAGATGGTGTTGGGAAAACTGGATAGCCATATGCAGAAAACTGAAACTGGACCCCTTCCTTACATGTTATACAAAACTTAAGATAGATTAAAGACTTAAATGTATGACCTAAAACCATAAAAACCCTAGAAGAAAACCTAGGCAATCTCATTCAGGACATAGGTATGGGCAAAGACTTCATGACTGCAATGCCAAAAGCAATGGCAGCAAAAGCCAAAATTGACAAATGGGATCTAATTAAATTAAAGAGCTCTGCACAGCAAAAGAAACTATCATCAGTGTGAATCAGCAACCCACAGAATGGGATAAAATTTTTGCAATCTATCCATCTGACAAAGGGCTAATATCCATAATCTATAAGGAACTTAAACAAACTTGCAAGAAAAAAACAACCCCATCAAAAAGTAGGCAAAGCATATGAACAGACACTTCTCAGAAGAAAACATTTATGTGGCCAAAAAACATATGAAAAATAGGTCATCATCACTGGTCATTAGAGAAATGCAAATCAGAACAACAATGCGATACCATCTCATGCCAGTTAGAACGGCGAGCATTAAAAAGCCAGGAAACAACAGATGATGGAGAGGATCTGAAGAAATAGGAACGCTTTTACACTGTTCATAGGAGTGTAAATTAGTTCAACCATTGTGGAGGACAGTGTGGCAATTCCTCAAAGATCTACAACCAGAAATACCACTTGACCCAGCAATCCCATCACGGGTATATGCCCAAAGGATTATCAATGATTCTACTATAAAGACACAAGCACATGTATATTTATTGCTGTGCTACTCACAATAGCAAAGATTTGGAACTAACCCAAATGCCCATCAATGAAACACTGGATAAAGAAAATGTGGCACATATACACCATGGAATACTATGCAGCCATAAAAAAGGATGAGTTCGTGTCCTGTGTAGGGACATGGATGAAGCTGGAAACCATCATTCTCAGCAAACTAACACAGACATAGAAAACCAAACACCGTATGTTCTCACTCATAAGTGGGAGTTGAACAATGAGAATACATAGACACAAGGTGGGGAAGATCACACACTGGGGCCTGTTGGAGGGTGCAGGGCTAGGGGAGGGGTAGCATTAGGAGAGATACCTAATGTAGATGATGGGTTGATGGGTGCAGCAAACCACCGTGTCAAGTGTCATTCTGCGCATATATCCCAGAACTTAAAGTATAATAAAAAAAGGAAGTAAATCATTTCCTCAAATCTACTTTAATTAATAAATAAGAAAGAAAAACAAATAGAGAATCCAAATATCACCTACATTACTGATCAAATTGATTTTAAGGTTAAAAATAATCTAATGTGAGAAAAATGTATTCACTAAATTCTCGGTCTAGTGTTTGTAAATTTCAACTAAAACATTTAATTGCAGAGAATACTCACTCACTTAAATGGCTCCTTCTCACAGCAATCTATAAAAAGAAAAGATAAAGAAACAAATTTATCCTACATCCAGAAATCTTGATAAATTATTAAATAATTCTGACCAGTTAAGAAATGCAAATACTATTGCTGACTTACCAGAGAACTCAGATCATCTTTGTCTAAGGAAGCGCAAGTTGCAACTCAAACTCATTTGTATTTAAAGAAAATCTCTTTACGTAAAAATCATTTGTTGGAGAGAGATGTTTCCTCTAATAACTATGGTTATTACCTTAAGCAAAATCTTACATCTTTTGAAGGTATTAATAGGTTATGGAATATTATTATGTGATTTTGGTATAATAATTTCTATAAATAATGAAAATGAAAGATGAACAAATATGTGGCAAAAGAAAATCTCATTCACATGACATTAGATTTTATTAGCTAAACCTTTACTTTTCTATTTTTTTTTTTTTTATACCAGCTACACAGTTCAATCATTTGTTACCTTAAAGTGGAAGGCTCCAGAGACAGCTTCTTATGAATACTTACTGAAAGATCTTTGAGGTCAAAAAAGTGATTTAACCTCTGAGATCGGCCTCAAATTCCACAGAGTGCAGGAAAAGAAAAATATAATTTTATTTCTAGGACATTCAGCAGCTAGGGATTTCAACAGCTATAAGCCAACACATGATTTGTGTTGTAATAACCAGTCATGGCAGCCACATATTTTTTGATTTATGTTTAAAAGTGCTTTATACAAAATCTTTTAAATATGCTTGGATACTTTGTAGCTTCTTTTGTGTCAATTATGGTGCATGCATTTGCATCACGCAATGCTTCAAAATTTGAAGAAAAATTTTGTCACGTGGATGTATAAAGTCAATGAAGTGTGTAGTTAGCAAAATTAGAAAATTAGCAAAATTAGAAGGAAATCATAGTTACAATTACACAATTCTTACTACTAGTTCAGGTCTTGATCTTACCCTTTATTTTCAAGATAAACATCATTTTACAGTCAATGGACATTTTACGTTGTACAAATATTTAACCACCATCTCTTAATTTGTAAACACTGATCCCTGGGTATTGCTCTGCACATAAGGTACACTTGAATGCTGTAAATTTTCAATTTAATTTCACATAGTGAAGTGAAAAAATGAGTTTGCTTCAATAAATATACCTTGGCTGTTAGCAACAATAATGCACATCAATGGTTTTGTTTCATACATTAAAAAAGGAAATACAATACCCATTTCTTTTAAAAAAAATAAACGTATCTCTTTGCTGAGTGCTGCTATGCAATATGTCAATATTCAATTAGTTGTATGTGAGAATATTAACAATAATTATTTTACTATTTTGTGCCCAAACATTGAGACAAGATGTCTGCTACCAAGTGGACATGAATGAAACAATGTACAATGATTTATTGAGTTCTGGAGTCTTCAAGATTCTCCACAGTGAAATAAGAAAATCAGAAGAAAACAAAGGCTTATTCCCACTTTTTAAGCCATAGAAACACAAGAAAAAGTTTTCTCAATGGCTACCTAAATTGGAGCTTATCTGTCTAAAATACACAAGCTTTAGGATAGGGTATCAGATTAGATTTTGAAAATGCCTTGAAACTCAAATTCTGATTTGACTGTTAAGAATCGAATACATATTTAATGGGTTAATGTTGGCAATAATCAAAGGTGTTTTAGCTAATATCCCTGTGTAAACAAGGACAAACATTGTCAAATGTGATAATTACTTCATAAGTTGTAAATTCATATGGAAAATGCATTTACTAATTCAGTCAGGGGTAGGCTGTGATGTTAGGCATAAGAAATCTGTGTAATGTTATGTACAAGTCCCATAATATTAGGTATAAAAATCACCAATATTCTTTTTAAATAAACAAAACAAGAAAACTGAGAATGCCAAGGAAGATTTAAAAAAGGAAAAGCAAATGATAGGATACACCAAATTCCCAATTATATTACTATCCTTGCGCTTTAACCTGTCTTTCAAAAATCTGCCAGTGAGTACTTTGATTTTGTTTTGTTGTTGTTAAATAAAAGTTTAATAAATCTCAACCCAGGGCACACATTAGCAAAAAAAAAAAAAAAAAAAAAAAAAGAAGTTGAAAATATAAGTAAAAGTAAAGTTCTTCAAGAGATACAATATTATGAGCATCTCATAAGAATTTAAGGCCGGGCGCGGTGGCTCAAGCCTGTAATCCCAGCACTTTGGGAGGCCGAGACGGGCGGATCACGAGGTCAGGAGGTAGAGACCATCCTGGCTAACACAGTGAAACCCCGTCTCTACTAAAAAATACAAAAAAACTAGCCAGGCGAGGTGGCGGGTGCCTGTAGTCCCAGCTACTCTGGAGGCTGAGGCAGGAGAATGGTGTGAAGTCGGGAGGCGGAGCTTGCAGTGAGCTGAGATCCGGCCACTGCACTCCAGCCTGGGCGACAGAGCGAGATTCCGTCTCAAAAAAAAAGAATTTATTCCATAGCCACTAATGCTAAAGAATACTCCAAACTCTTGTAAAGTGAGACTTAATCTAGTGTGCAATTTATTTATAGGCCTTAGTCCTTCATATCCATGGGTTTGTATTCCATATCCATGGGTTCCACATCAATGGACTCAATCAATCTTCCATAGAAAAGTATTCATTAAAAAATCCCATTGGTACTGAATATGTATGGACTTTTTTCTCTTGTCATTATTCCCTAAACAATACAGTATAACAACTATGTACATGGCACTTACATTGTATTAGGTATTAAAAGTAATCTAGAGATTATTTATACTATTTGGAAGGTTGTGCCTAGATTATATGCAAATATTACACCATTTTATATCAGGAACTTGAGCATCCACAAATTTTGACATTTGTGAAGCTCCTTGAACTATTCTTCCATGAATATTAAGGGATGACTGTTCGATGTGACCCATGCAAGGTACCTAAAGTACTGGATTGACAGGCAATTTTCAACACATGAGAATTTGCTTGTTTCATTTCTAATTTTGGTTCTAGGATAGGGAAAAACTTTTGTATAACCAGTCCTGCCTCACCAAACTCTTGCCTATGGAGATCCTAAGCATGCAGCATCTTCACAAAACCCTGGTATAACAAACTTTATTATTCCCATTTTCCTTTCTCATAGTTCGTCAATAAGGAAATGTCAAAACTTTTGAGACAGAAACATAAAAGACAGTTTTAGAGTGGAGGCAACAAATCTACATAGCAAGGATATCTGCATTATAATACACATGCCAAAATAGTGTTAGGATATATTTAGGCATCTTTCCCATCCCAATACACCTTGTTCTGGAGGCTCTTCTGCAATTATCCCATTATAAATTTTGATATGCTTCAAGATGATCAAAATGAAATACTTAAAAATACTTTATTCAAAATCTTTTAAATATGCATAATAGGCTTCTTTGTAGCCAATATGGATATGTACATACCCACATATATGCAATATTTGCATATACACACATATACCCTTACACACATATGCACGGTCATATAATAATTTGAGAGAGAATTCAAAACTATGAAGAGAAAATAATATATAAAAAATGTACAGCCTTCTTGGCAAGCTTATTTATAACTGTGATTTATATAGAGTTCACATTATTTCCATCTCTAATCATCTCCTGGAATTTTTTTTTAATTTGCTTATTATACCACTTATTTTAAACTATTCCATTTGATACAGTGAGGCTGTGTGTCCACTCAAATCTCACCTTGAATTGTAATAACCCCCACGTGTCAAGGGTGGGGGACACTTTTAATTGAACCATGGGGGCAGTTTCCCCCATACTGTTCTCGTGGTCGTGAATAAGTCTCATGAGGTCTGATAGTTTTGTAAATGGGAGTTCCCCTATACAAGCTCTCTTTTGCCTGCTGCCATGTAAGGCATCCTTTGCTTCCCCTTCGCTTTCCACCACAATTGTGAGGTCTCCCCAGCCATATGGAATTGTGATTCAACCTCTTTCCTTTATAAATTATCCAGTCCTGGTTATGTTTTTATTAGCAGCATTTTGAACAGACTAATAAACCGTTCTTCAGGATTTATAGTCTAAATTTTCTCAACATTGGAAGAAATTGGAGAAAAATCCTGATGCATACCAATAAACTAAAGTCAAAATGCTAGAATATATTTTAAAAGTTTTAAAATATTAAATATAGAGTGATGTTATCCAAAGTATGTTAAATAACTACTAGAAGTGTTACTTGAAACAAACAAAAATTCTGTACAGAAGAAAGAAAAGAAAGGAAAACAAAATTGGCCTAGACACAGTAAGACATGCCTGTAATCATAAAACTTTGGGAGGCTGAGGCCTGCAGATCAGTTAAAGACCAGCCTGGGCAACATGGGGAAACCCCATCTCTACAAAAAATTAAAAAAAAAAAAAATCAGGGTCTTGTGACATGTACCTGAATTCCCAGTTACCTGGGAGGTTAAGATGTGAGAATAACCTGATCCCAGGAGGCTGAAGCTGCAATGAGCCATGAATGTGCTCCCGCACTCCACCTTGGGAAACAGAGCAAGAACCTTTCTTAAAAAAAAAAAAAATGAATACCATTGAAATAATCTGTCTGTCATAGATAGAGGGATTCATCCACAGATAGAGACACAGAAGCAGAGATAGGTCAGAGATAGGTGGATGGATATAGATATATTTTCCCCCAAACATAGGAATCAATGGAACATACTTTGGGTGAAAAGGAAAAGGAGTTTACACAGTAGAAATTTTTAAAAATGTTTTTCTTTGTAGTCCTGCAACAGTCTGTTTCACACAAACTTTCCTCCATTTAATCCTAATCCTCACTCCTATGTAAGTAACTGAAAGCATATTTTCTTTATTTTTTTAAATCTAGGAAATAATTGGGCTCATTTAAAAATCTGAGGTAAAATTTTTTAAAAAGTTGAAGACTAACATAATTGGCTATCTCTTTTATGTGAAGGCAAGTACTAGATTATAACCACATTCTTTATGTCAGAATATAGAAATATAAATACAAGCTTTCTTTTTCTGATCTCTTGCAAAGTTACCAGCACTGTCTTTTCTTATGTAATTTATCATCTTAAAATGAAAAGTTTTTTTCCCTGTAAATATGATAACAAAATCTTATATAATGTTAAATTTTCAACTAAGACTCAGAGAGATACATGAGTTTTTTCTAGTGGGTGAAATCACATATATTTTTTAACCATAAAATTTTGTAGGTAGCTCAGGAAATGGTAATTTGATTTGGGATTAGATCTATGACTACTTAGAAAAATATATTTTTTCTTTGTGAATACTTATGGAATAAAAATTTATAGCTGTGGACAAATCTCTTTGCCTGGCTTGTTAAAAAGCAGTGTGACAAGTCTTGACAGGCAAGAGAGAGTTAAGATGATAGGTAATACCTGTTTCTGGAAAATGAATGTAATTTAAAAATACATTTCCTGGTTTCCTGACTTTGAAAGATTCAAAAAGCATAAGCAAGATTTTAACAGCATTTGTGACCCTCAAAATATATTTGTATTGTTTGCTTCGTGACATACCCTTAAAATACAGTTTCCATGTGTTATATGTCATTCCCCTATTAATGCATTTAATATCTTCAGTTGTTCAAGAGATTCCATTTAGAAGTGTCACTTCCTTTAAGAAAAGTATATTTAATGTCAATAAATGAGTACTAACAGTATGCAAATAGTCTTTTATTTTATAATCTGGTCTCATGCATATTACATCAACGCTTTGTAATAGCTATATAAATTACTAGAAGCATTTAAATTTTGTCTTAGAGTTTTAAAATGGCTTTTCCTTAAAATTTTATTCCTGTTTTATACAACAGTCTTTGAGGACTAATAAGGCAGGTATCATCATTCCGATTTTAAAGATGGGAGTAGTTGTCTACTAGTGTGTTCAAGACAGTAGAGTATGTGAGTTAAAAACACAACTCAGCTAAGGGACACAAATGCAACCTAAAGAAAAAGGCAGAAATTAAATTCAGTTACTTAAACATTACAAATAAAATTATATCTGTAAGACCTTCAGTAATATGACTAAGAGGTGGGGAGAAATACTATAGAGGTAGAGCAGGAAGAGTACAACTGTGCTGAGAATGGGGCTAGAGGTTCTTGGTCATGCTGATACAAGAACAAATGATCTGAGTTAACATGTCCTCTCATCATCAGACAGAATCTCATCAGAAAGGACCTCTCAAATGCTTCAGTTAGCATCACATAAATTAGGCTAAACACTAACCCATCACACTCTCAGACACAAACACACACACACACATACACACACACACACAAATACACCCTTTATTTCATGTATCTGTCGCCCTGTTGCTTACTAAGGCCATTTTAGGTGTTGATATTCTGAATATTAATGGTACTGACTTCATTGTTATTGAACAGCACTTTTTGTCATTTCTCTAACATACCTCATTACTTCCAGGACTTTTGAAATGTTGAGACGTTGAAATAAAGAAGCAGTGTGTATGTACGTATGTGTATGTATATACACAACACACACACA
>NW_012115055.1:7561274-7563201 GCF_000951035.1 Colobus angolensis palliatus | reverse complement strand
TGTAAAGAAAAGGATAATAAATCCATCATCTTATGCCTACACATAATTTAATTTGAGTAAAAAAATAGAGATATTTTTCATACCCTCAGAAATCCAGTTATATTTTATATCTTTACTTTACTGAGGGAAATAATTTGGGTATGTCAGAAACCAAATAACATTCCAGAATTGAAACCTACAGAACAGGATACAAAAAGAGGGATTGTGAAATAATTAAATTTCCGTGGAAGGTGATCAACCAGGAATATGTGATTTAAATTGTGAATTAGGACTTTTGAATATGAAGAGATAGTCTTGAGTATTACTAATTTGCATGAGTAGTCAGCAGACTACTCCGGCCCACTGCCTGTTTTGTAAATAATATTTTATTGGAAAAAAACCATGCCACTGATTTCTGTATTGTCTATGGCTGCTTTAGCACTATAACGTCAGATGTCAGTAGCTGGGACGGAGACTGTATGCACCCCCAACACTTATTTATTATTTGACTCTTTACAGGAAAAGCAAAACAAACCCTCAACTAGACTAATCTAAAAATACTACATTTTCTCAGCAAAACCTAAGACTTTGAGGCAGCACATAAAGTAAATTCAATATCGTATTGATGAGTTGAGGAAAATAATAGAGAAGTACAAGTATTCTAAAGGCCACGTTTTAAAATGGATATCATTCCAAAAGAAATAAATAGAGAAGAGTAGAGGAAGAAACAATGTATCTTTAAAAAATGGATTCTGTTTTCCTTTTCAAATATTAGTAGGATATTATATAGGAATACCTAGCAAGTAAACATTGCCATCTTGGAAAATAGGTAAAATAGAAAATTATAGTTAAATAGAATGAATCAATTCAAGAGATCTATTGTACAGCATGGTGACTACAGTATATGATGGTATATTGTATTCATGAAAAACCTGAAGAGAGTGGATGTTAAATGCTCCCACACACAAATAAAGATAACTATGTGAGTTACTGTATTTGTTACTTTGCTAGACTTAATCATTCTACAATGTGTGAATACTTCAAACATCATGGCTTACACAATAAATATATACAATTTTGTCAACTATAAAAAATGTGAATAATAAATTATTACTAAAATTTTAAAAAATCCTAATGAATAGCAGCAAATTGAATACACCAAAATAAATGAATAGGTAAATAAAAGTATATGTCATGAGTAGTGTATATCAAATGATAAACAAAAAAGTTTGAATAATCAATAATAGCAATTCTTATGAAAAATAGAACTAAGCATGATTTCCTATAAAAAGATACTCTTAGATTAGATTAGAAAATAAGTACCTACCGTTACACTACTAACAGGAAAACTTAACCAAATTAACAATTAAGGTGGAAAATATAGGGATGATAAATAATAATAAGCAAAACAAAATTAAATAAAACAAATGAAAGCATAGCAGGGTTGTAGCAAAAAATTGATCCCCAAGTTTCAGTGGATCAGAGCAAAGAAGGCAATTTCTGACTTATGTAATATTTCTGAATGTGTGATAAATTCTCCTTCTTATTTGATTCAGCCAAGAGAAGAGCACAGAGTTTGGAGGACCACTCAAAGGAGGGTTGTACAAACTCTGCCCGGAGGCTACACACGTGTCACCAGAGATCTTAATCCTGTGGTCATAGCCCAGTGCACAAAAGTACACAGTGAAGATGATTTTTTAACCCAGCATCACTTGTCTCACTTTATGGAGAGTCTAATGTGCTCATACTTTTATTATTATTATACTTTAGGTTCTGGGAAACATGTGCAGAACGTGCAGGTTTGGTACCTAGATACATATGTGCCATGGTGGTTTGCTGCACCCATTGACCCCTTGTCTACATTAGGTATTTCTCCTAACGCTATCCCTCCCCTAGCACGCTACCCTCTGACGGGCCCCAGTGTGTGATGTTCCCCTCTCTGTGTCCA
>NW_012115055.1:7558658-7560382 GCF_000951035.1 Colobus angolensis palliatus | reverse complement strand
GGTGTTTTAGTCATGAAGTCTTTGCCCATTCCTATATCCTGAATGGTGTTGCCTAGGTTTTCTTCTAGGGTTCTTATGGATTTAGGTCTTTTGTTTAAGTCTTTAATTCATCTTGAGTTAATTTTTGTATCAGGTGTAAGGAAGGGGTCCAGTTTCAGTTTTCCGTATATGGCTATCCAGTTTTCCCAACACCATTTATTAAAGAGGGAATCCTTTCCCCATTGCTTGTTGTTGCTAGATTTGTCAAAGATCAGATGGTTGTAGATGTGTGGCATTATTTCTGAGGCCTCTGTTCTGTTCCATTGGTCTATATATCTGTTTTGATAGTAGTACCATGCTGTTTTGGTTACTTTAGTCTTATAGCATACTTTGAAGTCAGGCAGCATGACGCCTCCAGCTTTGTTTTGTTTTTTTTTTTCTTTTTTTGTTTTGTTTTGTTTTTCTTAGAATTGTCTTGGCTATGCAGGCTCTCTTTTGGTTCCATATGAACCTTGATGTGAAAATCCTCAATAAAATACTGACCAACCGGATTCAGCAGCACATCAAAAAGCTTATCCAGCACGATCAGTGTCGTCTTCATCCCTGGGAAGCAAGTCTGGTTCAACATATGCAAATCAATAAATGTAATCCATCACATAAATAGAACCAATGACAAAAACCACATGATTATCCCAATAGATGCAGAAAAGTTCTTCAATAAATTCAACAGCCCTTCATGCTAAAAACTCTCAATAACCTGGTATTGAGGGAACATGTCTCAAAATGATAAGAGCTATTTATGACAAACCCACAGCCAACATCATACTGAATGGGCAAAGCTGGAAGCATTTTCTTTGAAAACCGGTACAAGACAAGGATGCCCTCTCTCACCACTCCTATTCAATACAGTATTAGAAGTTCTGGCCAGGACAATTAGGCAAGAGAAAGAAATAAAATGTATTCAAATAGTAAGAGAGAAAGTCAAATTGTCCCTGTTTGCAGATGACATAATTGCATATTTAGAAAACCCCATTGTCTGAGCTCAAAATCTCCTTAAGCTGATAAGCGACTTCACCAAAGTCTCAGGATATAAAATCAATGCGCAAAAATCACAAGCATTTCTATACACCAATAATAGACAAAAGGAGAGCCAAATCATGAGTGAACTCCCATTCACAGTTGCTACAAAAAGAATAAAATACCTAGGGATCTAACTTACAAGGAATGTGAAGGACTTCTTCAAGGTGAACTACAAACCACTGCTCAAGGGAATAAGAGAGGACACGAACAAATGGAAAAGCATTCCATGCTCATGGACAGGAAGAACCAACATCGTGAAAATGGCGATACTGCCCAAGTAATTTATAGATTTAATGCTATCCCATCAAGCTATCGTTGACTTTTTTCACAGAACTGGAAAAACTACTTTAAATTTCATATGTTCTCATTCTTATATAAACACCTCAAAGCACTGGACATTTGGGGATCAGAGCCTAGGTTTACTAACAGGAGTTGCAGAGAGTAGGTAAGTAATAAAACCCAAGATTGGTGAGGAGCAGACTAAGAAACAGAGTGGAGCTATGTCATGTTGTGCCGTTGTAGTCATAAGGACTTCTGATTTTTCTTTTTACTTATTTTTAATTTTATTTATTTATCTATTTGAGATGGGGGTTCATTCTGTCACTCAGGCTGGAGTGCAGTGGTACAATCTCAGATTACTGCAATCTCTGACTCCCGGGTTAAGA
>NW_012115055.1:7556112-7557589 GCF_000951035.1 Colobus angolensis palliatus | reverse complement strand
GTACTGGATATACCAGCATTTATTATTAAGTTTAGTAAGGGCAGGGGTAGGTTAGTAAGGGATTTAGGGTCATTTGATTATGAGGTGAGATGGTCACATGGGGATGAAGTAATTCTTTAACATAACATCTGTATGCAGAAGTACAGTATACAGAGGTAAGAATTTACAATATAGTGTGTGCATCAGTAATTTCTAACAGAGCCTTAAAACAGAAACACAGTTTTTCCATAAACTTTGGTTAGCAAGATATTAATCAGCACTAACAGCTGCAGCAAAGCTGGTTACAAACAATCCATAGAAACAGGTCGTGAAGCTAGACAACCGGTTAGACCAGAAATTCTCAGAAGGGAGTATGTCTTAACCCTAAAGAGGCCTAGAAGAGCCGTGGCAAGATGAGGGCGTTTATAGCCCTATCTTATGCATAGGAACAAGCGCCCCTCATGCATCCATTTATAGGCTCTCCTCAAGGATCGCATTCCATTCCCAGAGCTATGAACATCTGCTTTTCTGGAATAGGAATCTTGGTGATATGAAACCTCCCTGATTGCCCATCCGTTCATAGGCTCTCTGCAGGAAGAAGCACATCACGCACTGTTGGCTCATTCTGGCAGTCGAACCTGGCATTGTCTTTACACAATCCTGCATGCAACTTTGTATTTACAATAATCAGGAGCATTTCATCTTTTATTCTGTAGCAATAGTTTCAGGGGGTCTCCCTACAGTCTGTCATATGTTTAAATAGAAATAACTAAATAAAAGATGTGAATTTGGATAGAAATGAAAGATACAAATATTTAAAAGTTATTTCATCTACTATAAACATCTACATTTGGACTTAATGTTAATTAAATCTGTCATCTTTAACTCTATTTTATTGATTTGCAGCTCAATAAACGCATTTGCTTACTAGATAGTCTTCACAAATGAAACAAATCTTGATATATAACTGCCATTTTTAAATGTATAGAAGATATCATATAAATAAATGTGCTTGTTCATGGGGTTTCTATATTGGGAATGATAGTGTAAAGACAGATTTATTTGGGGATTTTGTATGTAAATTTTTAAAATGCCTTATCGCATGCAGATTTGAATCTCAACACCTAAGCAGATTACATTTCTCACATCTTTCCAAGAGAGCATTTAGATTCAATTCAAAATTCTATTTTTGCTGGATATGTAGGCCCAAATCACAAAGCTCTGGCTTAGTTTATTGTCACACAAACAGCATAGCCTAAGGTTTTCTTAAGCAGAATAAATTGTAGATAACTAACATTCATTTATTTCTTATGTATAAAAATTTTATAAGTCAAGTATCATGCTTGCTTATTAGCAGAACATAAAGGACACAAAAGTCCTAAAAGCACTAAACTTTCTTAAGTTGTGGCCTTTAGAAAGCTCAGAGTCCACCTGTCAGAGATATAAAGAGTTATGTTTCAATCAAAAACTGTTCAGTATAATATTTGTATTTAAGTTT
>NW_012115055.1:7534490-7555457 GCF_000951035.1 Colobus angolensis palliatus | reverse complement strand
AAAAGTGACAAGAACTCCATGAAAATAAGTGGAATAAAAAATATGGTGAAGGAATAGGATTTCAAATTAAGGTTGTATTCATTTTACTTTGGAAATCATGACAAAAATAAAATTGTTTATGTATATGGCCATTCTAAGATAGATCTATAGTGTATTTTTTTCTTAAGATGCATTAGCATGCAGTGAAAATCAATATTAATTAAATGAATGACATTATTTATTACTCTATCGTAAATTTAATCAAAGTGACCAAAAATTATGATTTTTTTACCTCTTTTCTTAGTACTAACTTTAATAATACTTTTATTCTCAAACTTGGACTTGAATAAATGCTAAAATACATGATCACCTATATATAAAATAAAATTTAGCACAAAATTAAGAGAAAATATAAAATTAATCCAGTGAATATTATAACTATATAGAAAGAGTGGAAACAGGAAGTGTGGGTGTGGTTAGTAATAAGAGTGTAGAAAAGCGAAGACAACTTTTTCTTCATTTCCATGGTGAGAGGGAAAGTCTAAAACTAAAAATCAAGCAACAGCAGTATAAGCATGTTGTATAGAAACATAAATAAATGCCAAAGGAACAGAGTTTTCGTTTGAAACTGCTTCAACGCATTGAAAGAGGTTGCCTCTGGGGAGTAAAAACACGAAGGTGATTGATTAAGCCAGGGGATTGCTGCTTTTTATGATAAGCCTTAAAGAATGATTTGATTCTCTAAGCTATATGCATGTACAACTGTATTTTTAAAAATTAAAAATAAAAGCTCTGAAGTTATATTAACCAAATAACTGGTGGTGATTTCATGGGAAGTGATGCTTGAAGAATTCTTTATTCCTTTCAAGATATTCATGTAAGTGGTATGAATGAAGCATTCTAAAATTAAGGCTATTTTTTTTCCAGTGTTTAGTTAATAATAATGATAATTTACTGTGAGTCAGGTACTATATTATAGTTTTGAAATTATTTTACTAAATATCAAAAATGATAATGTAATAAAAATTGAGGCCCAGATACTTTAAATATCACAGAAGGTAAAATGGCTATTAAATGACAGTTGTACGATTTAAATCAAGGACTTAGAGTCTAGAAACTAGGTTATTACTCATTATGCCATATAATGTCAAGCATCTTTATTTAACATTCTTGTTTAGAGGGAATAGTGTCCCCCTAAACATATCTGCAACTGTATCCCTAGAACCTATGAATATTTTACTTCACATTCCCAAAGAGAGATTACAGATGGTGATTAATGATGAAGTTAAGGGTTTTGAGATGGGAAGTTCATTCTGAACTACCTGGGTTGGCCTAGTGCAATGACCAAGATTACAGGAGAGTCAGAGACACAGATAGAAACATGAGAATGGAAGGACAGTTAAGTGTGTGTGTGTGTGTTTGTGTGTGTAAAAGAGAGTCAGAGAGAGAGAGAGAGAGATAAAGATACCATGGTGCTGGTTTTGGCTTTGAAAATAAAGGCATGGGCCATGAGCCAATGAATGCAGGTAGTCTATAGACACCGGAAAAGTCCAGGAAACAGACTCTTTCTTGAGATCTTTGAAGGAACATAGCTCTGCTGATCAATTTTGTATTTCAGACTTTTAGAACTCTAAGACACATAATAAATATGTGTTAAGTCTCTAGGTTTTTAGTAATTTGTTATATATTCAACAGAAAACTAACACAGACATCTTTATAATATGGTTTGGCTGTAATAGGATCATACTAACTGGGAACAATACACAGTGAAGTTCAGTCTCAATGCATTCACCCAAGAACCTAGAAGGACCCTTGTTTATAATAAAGTATTTCCCACTTAGGTATATTTCTTTCCTCTCTTCTATCAGAAACAGGTCTTAATTCTCAACTATCTCATCAGTGATTCGTACTAGAACTTTGTGGATCAGAGTTCCTGGTTTCCAGGGTTAAACTGAAGCTGGATTACATAATCTTCATCTGTGACTACCAACTTTTATGGTATTGATTTAAATTTGTAGAAACTTGCATATCCAGATACAAATAGATGTCAGAGTATACTGATATAAAGATTCAAAAAGTGGCAGCTAAGGAGTAAAAAAAGGATTTGGCTAGATTTAGTATAATTCTTATCCTAATCCTCAGATAACATAGGGGAGAGGGGGAGAGAGGGAGAGGACAGAGAAAGAGAGAGAGAGAATGAGAATGAATGAATATGAATCTGAAATTAAAGAGCCTGAAGGTAATTCTTTAGTGACAGGTCTTTTACTAACTTTCTTTTACTTCCTCTTTCTGTACATTTTGATATCATAACTTCTTTTATGAGCATAATGTTTCAAATAAAATATTTTTAAAATGAAATACTTCTATTGATCACTTTAGTCAGAAGATCTATTAAATAGAACTAAGTGTGTAATCATTATTGAGAAGTGTGATAAGAAGATATTTAACCATACTAAGGACATTGGCATTCTTATAGTCATAACAGTCCAGTCCATTTAGAAATATGTTGCATTTTCCCTCTTGTACATATTACCATTACTAAACAATCTGAAATTGTCTTCTTTTCTCAGGTCCTAGAGTGAGAACGTCAAAAATATTGTAGAAATACACTTATAGCTAAAAAAAATGCATATTCCTTTTCTTCAATATTTCATTTCTACAAAGTAGTTATAGATAGGCACAAGGATTCACCTCTTAAGTACAGCAGTTTAACTCTGTATTTATTAATAAAAAATGTCATAACGATCTTAAAATTTAAAAAACACATATATATGCCATGCCGATTTGAAATAAAATATGTATATTATAGGTTTGCATGTATATTTACTTATAATATATAGATATGTACATGTACATATACACATATGTATATAAATCTATATATATATGCACAAATACTTATATGCATACACATATACACATACATGCAATCTCTCTATATATATATACATATATATACACTAATCAAAATATTTAAAATAGTTATATCCAGTCTATTATTGATCGGCATTTGGGTTGGTTCCAAGTCTTTGCTATTGTAAACAGTGCTGCAATAAACATGTGTGCATGTGTCTTTATAGTAGAATGGTTTATAATCCTTTGGGTATATACCCAGTAATGAGATTGCTGGATCAAATGGTATAAATAAAATGTGATGCATTTACACTCTGGAATACTATGCAGCCATAAAAAAGGATGAGTTCACGTCCTTTGCAGGGACATGGATGGAGCTGGAAACCATCATTCTTAGCAAACTAACATAAGAACAGAAAACCAAACTCCACATGTCCTCACTCAAAAGTGTGAGCTGAACAATGAGAACACATGGACACAGGGAGGGGAACATTACACACTGGGACCTGTCAGAGGGTGAGGGACTAGGTGAGGAATAGCATTAGGAGAAATACCTAATGTAGATGATGGGTTGATGGGTGCAGCAAACCACCATGGCATGTGTACACCCATTTAACAAACCTGTACATTCTTCCCTTGTTTCCCAGAACTTACAGTATAATAATTTTAAATATACATATATATTTTATATAAGAGTAATATATACAATATATATTAGCTATATAGAGTAATATATATAATATATATTAGCTATATAGAGTAATATATATATATATAAAGTGGTTATATATCATATTCATATTACTTTGTTGACTAAATTTTAAAGTATAGGTTACGGTAATTGAAAAAATATTCATTTCTATTTTAATGTATTCAAGCTGCAGAGAATTTGGATTTAGGGTTTCTTGTAATGAGATGATGTAGATATTCAAAATGGTCTTAGTAATTGTTAGGTTGTACATTGTTCTTAATGAGTATTTCTGATAGAGTTCTCACAGCGACCTCTGTGGGAAGCCTTAATAATAGCTTGGAGGGAACCACTATTAGCCTCAAGGTCTCCTATACTCTAAAGAACAACCCAGTTATACAACCCTCAGGCTCTGAGTTCTGCACATCTGGTGCCGCATTCTGCAAGTTTCCATAAATCACCTTCAGAAAGCAGTAAAATAAAAATGAATTTATTTGGTTTACAGTTGGGTAAAGATTGATGATAATTATGTTATCCAATTTAATGGAAATGTTCGTCAAAGAGATATCTGTAGGATTACTAACTTAAAATGATGGCACTATAGTGTGCATAGTTAGAAAACGTTTACAACACAGTTTCTCATAAATAAATCAAAGAGGGAATTAAAAACCCTGCCGTCTACATATAGGTGGTTATAGGAGGATGCGGACTCTGATTTTTGCTGTGTCTTTGGAAGACACCAGATTTACTAAGTTGAAATAGGACCTTTCATTGTCAATAAAATCTCTAAGGTAGAGCAATGTGGAATTAGAGAAGAGGCCAAGAACATGAACATTTGGAAAGGGAAAACTGTCTAAAAGTCAGTGGCTCAAAAATTAGTTAGATTCACGTTACTAAGGATGGATATGACAGTGACAAAGTGAAGAAAGTAAAGAAGGTGCAAATCAAACATAAAGTGTGAAAGATGAGTCTGAACACAGATATGAGTAGATGGCGGCGTGCATGTGCAATAGGGAAAATGGTTCCCCAAAGATTTCCACACTCTAATCCCTGAAACCTTTGAATGATTTATATCACATGGGAAAATAGACTTTGAAAATATAACTGAGGTCACTGGTCTTACCTTAGAACCTGAAATTAGTTTGTATTATTCAGATGGGTGCAATCTAAAATGTACCCTTAAAAGCAAACATGTACCCTTAAAAGCAAACAACTTTATCCAGCTGGAAGCAGAAGAGAGCAGGAACGTTGGACAGACTTTGAGTTTAAAGGGGCCACATGTAAGAATTAGAAAAGGGCTTGTAAGAGCAGAAGACAGCCCCCAGCTGACAGCCAACAAGGAAATGGTGACTGTAAGTCCTCCTCCCTCAAGGAACTTGATTTTTTTGAAAACTGGATTGATATTGGAATCAGATTCCTTCTAGAGTCTCCTGATGACAACTCAGTCTGTTGACACTGATTTCTGCCTGTAAAACTTTGAGCAGAGAAACCAGCTGAGCCAACACACACCTATGAACTATGATATTGTGAGGTCACAAATATGTTAAAAATAAAAAGTGTTGTTTTAAGCCTCTAAGTAGTTGTTAATGTATTAAAGTAGCAATAGGTAATTATACAGTATGATTTGCTAGAAAGGAACAGGGTTCTTATTACAAAGGAATGGCATGTTAGAACTGGAGAAGGGTGGTATGGGTAACAAAAGGTGCATGCATGGATGGACACGCACATGTCCATAGGTACATGTATTAGGCATGTATGTGGTCACTGCAAGGGAGTTAAGTCAGAATATTTCAAAAGGAATAATAAAAAGAGTAACATTAATGATGCCAAAACATTTGGGTAATTACAAGTAAAATTAATGATTTCAAAAAGTTTGGGTAATGACAATTTCATGGCAATTATTAAATTGACTTTCGATATGTAGTCACCCTGAAAGATATGTTAGTTAATGGACATTCATAAAAAGAAAAGTCTTCATGTGCACAGATGTATTTTTTTCTTCTCAACTTTTATTTTAGATTCAGGGAGTGCATGTGCATGTTTGTTACATGGGTAGATGGTGTGACATTGAGATTTGTCGTATGAATGATCCTGTCACCCGCATAGTGAGCATAGCACCCCACAGAGAGATTTTCAACTCTCACTCCCCTCCCCACACTAGGACCCCCTAATGTCTATTGCCCAATGTCTATTGTTCCAAGTGAACAGATATTTTCTGTAACTTTTAAAAATATCTCAGGTACTATAAGACTGTGGCAGATTAAGGAAGTAAATCAGAAGTGCTATTTTTCAGATAGAAATGACGAGCATGTCCTTGCATAATGCCAAGATGTGAAAACGACATCTTGAAGGAAGTATAAAAAGTAAGCCATCTTTGTACTTTAATTTTCAGGAAACAATACTTCTCTAATATCTATAGTATTTGTTTCCTCTTAACTATAGAATTCAAAATATGATCAATTGTAATTTTATCTATAATTATAGGTGGGCCTGTATTAAAGATGTAGGCTTGGAAGCTACTCCAGTGTAGCCTTTGCATATTTTTCTACCTGCTTTATCTTCTAGCAGTGCTGGGAACTGATTAGATTGAACCTACCCAGCTTAGGGATAAGTCTGCCTTTCTCAGTCCACTGACTCAAATGGTAATCTACTTTGGCAGAGCCCTCACAGACACACCCAGGATCAATACTTTACATCCTTCAATCCCGTCAAGTTGACACTCAGTATTCACTATCACATGTAGTTTCTATGAGCAACTAATAGCCATCCCAGAGACCCCAAAAGAGCTTATTATCTCCCTTACAGTCTCATCCTCCCAGTTACTCCAGCCAGAAATCCTGGACTCTTCATGAACTTTTTTATTTTTTTCTCACATAGTACATCCAGTCCATCATTATTTTCCGTAGACTTTGACTACAAAATATAAACAGATTATGATCAGTTCTCTGTATCTATTGACCCCATTACTTACTTGGACACTATTTCTCATCTGGATTTCTGAAATGTTCTCCCACTTACTCTTGCTGTTTTTGCCCTCACTCTTACATAGTCTATTTTTAAAATAGGACTCATGGTGCTCCTGTTATTTTGTAAGTCAGGTCAAAATATTTCATTTGTGTCAATCTGCTCATGACTCTATCACTTCTCTTATTCCTCAGTGTAAAACCAATGGAATAAAACAGCCTAAAAAGCTTAACTGATCTGATTCCAGTACATTGTTAGACCTCATCTGCAAGACATTCTCTTTCCTTGTACCCCAGTCGTTCTCCCCTCCTTGCTGCAAGTTGAACATTTGCATCTCTTTGTACCCTCTTTTCCCACTCTTTGGGATGTAATGCAACTGGGTAACTGCAGATTCTTCCTTTCAGATCTCTACTGGACCTCCATGAGGTCTTCAGTAGTCCTCTGTTAGTAAACAGTACATCTAACTTTTACCCTTATCTGTAACAATCTCCTTGGCTTTCTGGTTTCGTTATGCTTGCAGAATAAGTGCAAATATCACCTGTTGCAATCAAATATGTTATATATTTGTTACTACATATTTATTAAGTGACTGTCTCTTCTAGTAAGATTGCTAGTCTGGACTGGGTGTGGTGGCTCACGCCTATAATCCCAGCACTTTGGGAGGCCGATGCAGGTGGATAACAAGGTCAGGAGATTGAGATCATCCTCGCTAACATGGTGAAACTTCGTCTCTACTAAAAATATAAAAAATCAGCCAGGCTGGGTGGCACGTGCCTGTAGTCCCAGCTACTCGGGAGGCTGAGACAGGAGAATCCCTTAAACCAGAGATGTGGACGTTGCAGTGGGCAGTGAACTGAGATCACGCCACTGCATTCCAGCCTGGGTGACAGAGCGAGACACTGTCTCAAAAAAAAAAAAAAAAAAAAATTGCTAGTCTGTTGGGAGTTGGGTTTTATTCACTTAATTCACTTGTATCTACACACATGCAAAATTAATAAAATAGGCCAGGGCAGTGGCTCACACCTGTAATCCTAGCACTTTGGAAGGCCAAGGTAGGCAGATCACCTGAGGTCAAGGGTTGGAGCCAGTCAGGCCAACATCGTAAAAGCCTGTCTCTAGTAAAAATACAAACATTAGCCAGTTGTGGTGACACATGACTGTAATCCCAGCTACTTGGGAAGCTGAGGCAGCAGAATCGCTTGAACCCAGGAGGTGGAGGTTGCAGTGAGCCAAGATCGTGCCATTGCACTCCAGCCTGGGTGACAGAGTGAGTGTAACTAGTAAAAACATATAGTAAAAACATAATGAAGCAACTTTAATCTATATACTTTTATGGAATGAAGGAAATGTATCAATATCAGTTAGTGGGAAAAAAAAGCAGAATAGTATTCTTATGTGCTGCTATTGGGTAAAAATTATATTAATAGGTAGAATATTTAGTTTATTCTGGAATATCTCTGTATATATACAGAGAGAATCATAATAGAGGGGGATAAAGGGAGTCTGAATGAGTAATAAGAGAGAACTCTAACATTTTACTTTCAATATATATTCTGTTTCTTTGATCATACGCATGTTATATATTTCCAAATAAATACATTTGTTATTTCCAAATAAATACATTACTCAGAATAACAAAACTATCAAAAATTTGACTATTCATGCAATGAATATGCCTCCAAAACAGGTAAATTTGTGAAACTATAAACCAACACACATTTATTATCTACTATACTTAAAAGTTGAGGTAGGTGCTTCAAGGATATTAGAAACATGTAAATTACACCTCTCCTTTGAAAGGGTACATGATCAAGTTGAAGAGACAAGATTTAAATTTTGAAATTTTAAATAAATAGCTGATACGAATTTAGAATTTTAATCCAGGAATATCTTCTGTGAATAGTATATGCACGGATATTTCTGGGTTATATGAGATATATAAATCTATTTTAGTATTCAAAGCATTCATACTCTAAATGGAAGGTAAGAACATACTGTCATGTCCTTCCTCAATAAGCGCAGGGATTCTGCATATTGTTATCCACAGTGCACTGTGACCCAAGCCTTTAACGAGAAAGTGTTAAAAGATTTATTGATGATGGAGAAGCAGAGTTGAACCAGAACAAACAAGCTCCTTTAACTTTGCATAGTTTTTCCATTTAAACGTCTAGTTGGGACAGCAAACTTATCAATAAGAGAATTCCCTGACAGAATACTCTTCCCTCACATAGCTTGTTATATGTGTATGCTGTCCCAAAATAGGGCAAAGTAACTTTATATTATTTGCAACAAGGAACATGACAAGAAAACTGAGTCCCAGGAAACAAATGCCGAGCTCTGTCAGAGAGATTTCATATTAACCTTGCTGATATCAGTCTGAGAACCAGTTCAGTGCAACTGAACAGCTCTGTGCCAGACTACATAACAGAAAAGTGAAGAGGAAGAGCCATTCATCCAAAGGCTTTTCTCTTCTCCCTCCACACTATCACTAGAGTCTTATTAGATGTACACTTCCCAGTCTAACATCATAATCATTTAGACTTTAAATGGGCCTTCGATGCCTGCTTGCAGAGCTAAAGAAGATGCAGCAAAATTCAAAGGATTACAAAGCATATAACATAAAGTCTATCACACCCAAACCAATTGGGACACTTGGAGTTATCTGCCTTCTCCTTCAGATATTTCTTTGAGATCTCAATTTGAGCTAAGGTATTGGCTCAAAGGTAGCATAAAACTTAGACATTTTATCCTCCCCTTCTTAGAGATCCTTCAAGAGTTCAGGGTCAGTACAACCTGGACCAAGAGCAGTATTTGCCGCGCTTAGCAATAAAGACCTAGGCTATCTGATCAGAAAATTCCCATACAGTGTCCCATAAGTTTCAGATAACTCACTGGGCTGCATAATCATCTGTGCTTCATGATGAAAGCCTATGTATATCAGGCTTTCATCACTCAGAAAAGTTGTGGTGTTGATACCAGAGACAATGAAAAGAAGTGTCAGTAATGATTTCCGAGTTTTTAGCAATCTTCAGAAAATAAACGTTCAGGTCCAACAGGGAAGCAGCGGAGTCCCTGCTATCAGTAGAGGAAAACAAGTCCTAGAGGCACAAAAAGTCTCACCCACAGTTGTATTCAAGACAACGTCCAAATCTATCCAGTATTTATACTTCCTTTGGTGGGCATATAGGTTGGGGGTTTTTCGAGAGTGTAATTAAGGTAGCTCCATGATGGAGAAAAATATGACCAGGGCATTAAGGAGCAGCTCAGGGTTTTTATTTGTTTGTTTTTCCCAGCTATTATGGAGAAGTACTGATTATTTTAGGAACCAAGATATTAAGGTGAGAATATCAGGGATAAAGTTAGGAACTACACAGGAATATTATTCCAGGGATAAAGTTAGGAACTACACAGGAATAAAATGAAGGATACACTTTATTTTCCAAAGACTTTCTGATTTTACACCCCTAACACACGGCAATTAAGCTTAGGTAGAGTGAGAATGATGGTCTGTAACTTATAAGTAGCTGAAAACGGTTCTTATAGAATTCTTCCTCATAGAGGCTGGCATAGGTTGCAAGTAGGGTAGACTTTGCAGTTCTTTGTGATAATTCCTTTGCTGTAATATTTTGAGCATAAATCCACCAAGCTATAATAGAATTGAGTACATATGCTTATTCAATCTAGAGGGTGTTCTTTAAATGGTTGCTTACTGACAGTACATGTGAAATATATTTTTATATCTGTTATACACATGAGAGATAATCTATAAGTTAAATATATATTATATCACTACATATTCTGTTATCAATACGTTGGTGTCCTAGTGGCCTCGTCATAGAACTAAGGCATTATTAGTAACTACCCATGTGCCTATAGGAAGATACATTTCCATCAGTCTCTT
Source organism: Colobus angolensis palliatus (assembly GCF_000951035.1). NCBI lineage: Eukaryota > Metazoa > Chordata > Mammalia > Primates > Cercopithecidae > Colobus > Colobus angolensis. The sequence continues at coordinate 7,545,072 of NW_012115055.1, read as the reverse complement.
CGTGCTTTGTATCGCAGAGCAGGACCTGAAATTAAGCCCATTATAAAGAATATCCAATACTATACACAATCAGCTGTTTATTATTTTTATGGGGGATTGCTGTAGCATTCCACTAGATAGTCCATGCTGGAAGTGGATTGTTTCATCAGCAAATCATGCTGTCTTCTCTGGTGACAAGTTTTATAGCTGAGACCCTCTTATTCCAGTAGTACACATAATACAGTGAGTGGTACTGATTCTGTGGATCATTGGTCTGTTCCTTGCACCTCTTTCTTGGAATTGGCCAAGGATTTGAGGACCTCTGCTGGTCTTAACAGGATATGCCATTTTCACTTTGCAATAGAGGACACTGGAATATCAGCGCTCTAAATTGTATTCTCACTCAAGGCCCAGCCAACTTTAATCACTCCAGCATGAACAGTTTCCTCATTGGGAGTCACCATCAGAATGTCTTAAATGAAAAGAAGTATGTTAGCGCATACCAGTAGCTCATACTGTGCTAAAACTTGTCTGACCCTTTGATAAAATACTGCAGAATAATTCACATACCTTGTAAAAGGAGTGCACAGATGTACAGCAGGCTTTGCCACATGGAAGCAAATTTATCCTGGTCTTTTTTTGGAAGAACAATCATAAAAAATACAAAAGTATTGAATGTCCAAAGCTTCACACCAGCTACCAGTCATGGCAGCAGTCTGTTTAGTCACAGCAATAACAGCAGCTGTTGCTTGTGAAGCGGGAGCTAATTTTTTATTTTAACTTTGATATTCCACAGAAGGGATCCAAGCATCAGTGATGTTCACTGTTAATGGAATAGCATCCCAAAGAGCTCCTGCCTTCATGAAATATTTTTGACAAGAACAAGTAGTTTTTCTTCTGTTATTATGATATTATTTCAACTGTATAATCTTGGCAAGTTTTGTAAGTACAGCAGGTACCTGGCAATGAGCTACAAATATAGTGATAGAACTCATCAGCAAGAGTTCATGGATGTGTCTAACTAGGTTGTTTATACTCGGTGTTTTAATGTAAAATGTCCATATTTAGTGTAATATTTATTCAATGACCATGAATCACAATTTAAGTATAGGACCCAGGAATATTTAAAATAATTTTGACAGCTGTCTCTTGGTCAAAAATAATGACCTTCCAAAATAATTTCTGAAAGGGGAACTATTTTTTTTTTTTTAAAGACCGTCTTTAGCCCTAGGAATAATAGCTATCCAATCTTCAATTCCAAGCAAGACCAGAGTTACCTGGCAAAACCCAGCCTCCTTTTTGTTTCTGTAGTGTACTTAAGTTGGACAGTAGAGTCAAGAGTACCATTAAAGGTGGCAAGAAAACAGACTTGGTCACTAGTCTTCGTTTTGCTATCATGGTCTTACTGTTGGGTAAGGGAATGCTCTACAATGAAAATAGAGAAAGAGTGGAGCTCATTCAGCTGTTCCACCCGAAGGGACATCTCAAGTTGCAATTCCAAGGTGTCCACTCTACTGTTAGCTACACTAGAGGTTTCTCTTTCTCTTAGAACTTGAAACCTCTTCCAAGTGTTGGGAAGAAACCAGAGATTCAAGATTTAAGCAAACATACTATCCTTGGTTGCTCTCTACAGTCATATTCTATTGCTTACCCTAAAAATCACCTCAAACTTAGTGGCTTAAAACCAAATACGTTCATTATCTCACAGAGTAAATTTGTCCAACTTGTAGCACAGAAGCTGCATGTGGCCCAAGATGGCTTTGAACGTCCCAACACAAATTCATAAACTTTCTTGAAATACTATGAGTTTTTTTTACAATATTTTAGCTTGTCAGCTATCACCAGTGTTAGTGTATGTGTGGCCCAAGACAATTCTTCTTCTAATGTGGTCAAGGGAAGCCAAATGATTGGACACCCTGCCATAGATTTTGTGGGCAGAATTCTTGACACTGTGTTTTACCTACTCTTTCTGTTCCAGGTCTCAAAAGATCAAGGTTCCACAAGGCTGCTTTTTTTTTTTTTTTTTGTAAGGTATAGGAATGAATTTGCTTCTAAGCTCATTGAGGTTATTGGGTGGAGTTAGTCCCTAGTATTTTGGTGGCTGTCAGCCTGTGGCTGACCTTTGCGCCAGTGGCTGCCAAAACCCTGTTATGGTGCATTCAACTCTGCTTTAGAATTTCCTTCACCATCAGCCACAGCTTCTCATCCATCTGGATCTGGATATTCCAATTTAGCCAAAAGACCACCCACAGCCCAAGACAGTGGTTGGGACTAGGAGAGTCCAATTTGAATTTTTTTTTCCAGTTTCAGAAAAACTTTAACACGGAGACTACAGTATGGAATTCCCTCTGGTGATCAATCTCATGCAAGGAAAGTGTGCAGATATTTAGCCTAATGCTTCTCACCTCTAAACATATTGTTTTAAATTCTGTTTGGGATGCTGAGACAGAAACTCGGAGGCTAATTTCCCCTTTGTCTTGTGGCTGTCTGTCAGCATCTGAAATAGGATGCAGTAGATGCTAACTGGGAGAGAAGAAGAGGAGAAAAAGGTGCGTTTTTTATCAGTGTTGCCATTGCAGACAGTTGGCCTTGGAAGTGGCCATTGGTTCCAAGCTTTAGACTGTTCCTGTTTAATAGAACCACCTGATCCCTCACCCTCATCCCACTTAGCAGTACCAGCACTAGCCAGCATCCTCTCACCAGAGTTCTGGGCTCCCAAAGACCCCTTCTCTAAGCATCTATATTCTAGTAATGCTGACTTCTTCCCCTTGTTCCCTTGCTTCTTTCAGCCCTTGGGTTACACACAGCCACTTTAGTGTTCGTTGTTATCTTTCATTCCTTCACACGTTTAATCAATTACCTATATTAAAATATCTTTGTTTAAAAATGAGTATATTTTCTGTTTTTCTGAACTTGCTTTCCTTAATGTATCATAGAGGAGTAAGACAACACACAGCATTGTCCCAAGCTGAGAGTGCTGCTATTGGCTGGAGGGCCTTCTGCCTTGGCAAGCAGGGTCTGTGCAGGGAACTGATGGCAAAAGGAGTGTGTCTAGCCATCCACCCAAGGCTATGCCTTTCTTCTACAACAAATCCATTTATTATTTGCATAAAGAAAATAAATTGGTATTTTAATGAGTAGTAAGTACCTGCAAAATTGTGTGCTACATGTTTTTAACATATTCCAGAATAATCAAAGCAATATGTATCACAAATAGTATTGTTTTCTTCATTATGGAATCTTTCTCACAATGAGTAGATACATTGTCTAACGAAAAATTGACATTTAACTGAAATATGACCATCATCTGCATTATTTATGTAATTAAAGTGTTTCAGATACACAACTGCTTGCTAATAAATAATTCCACATTTTAAAAATGTACAAATTTCAAACTAAAGAGGTTAACTACTTTAAAAAACTCAGCAAAGTTTTTTTAGTAAGATAGAAATGTACATGCAAAAGTTACACTAATGGATAGGAAGTTACGTTCTCAAAACTTTTATATTCCTCTAAGTAAATGATTTGCTATTATAGCAACAAATTTATATGTTAAAGTATCATTTACTGACATTGACTATTCCTGAAGTATCATACAAGTAGTTTTGGATAAAAGCCCTTCAAAGTGCAATTAGTAATAATGAACATTAACTCATTTGGAAAGGCATTTCATTTTAAGGCACTGTGTTAAATGTAAGTTTGACTTTTCAGCTCAGCTATGATTAACCATGGTATAAATTACAAAAAATAAAGCTTCATTATGTCATATTTGTATAACATAAGATAATTAAACATACATATAAGATATTCACATTATGAGAATATCAAATTCATTAGAAATACTCTAAATTATTTTTAATTTAGTGAGATGTTAGAAATAAGAATGGAGACTCGTTTCTTTAGTATGTAGGACATATATAAATAACTGTCATGAGCTTGAATTCAATGCAAGTTTGCCATATTTGACTTACAAAAAAAATAAATACTACATATGCACATAAACACAACACACACACACACACACAATAATATTAACTGTTCCATTTAAATTACGTCGGTTGCACATTTGATTGTAAATCTCAAGAAATCACTGTCCCCAGACCTATTATAAATGAGTTCTACTATAGCTTAATTTCTTACTGGCTGAGAAAAGAAACAAGTGCTCTCTCTCACGCACTCTCTCTTTCTCTCTCTCTCTCTCTCTCTCTCACACACACACACACACACACACAAACACATGATCAGAAATACACCTGGGAGCCCATGCCTACTTTTGCAGCAAGGAGCATAAAGATAGTAGAACAAATTCCTTCTGCTCTTAGACCACAAATTCTATTTATTCTTTGAGCTGCTTTTTCATTTCTGTCTTTGTTGATCTTCCTAGACTTGGCTAGATTCTGTCACCCTTTTGCTGATTAAGATATTATGATTTGGAGAAATTTCCTTAGAATTTAGAATGCCTTAAATAGATGCCTGGAACACAGGTGTTCTGAACAATAAATGTGCTTAAAAGTCTTTATTTCAGGGAGAGAAAAACAAAGCATTTTCCTTTTTTCAATGTATTTAGGTGCAAGACGCCAGCAAAGCCCCAACAACGTCTGAACAATGTTAACACTCTTGGTCAGAGCTAAGTAGTGGTTGCCCATATAACAGCACATTAGGAAATCTATATTTCATCTTCAAACCAAGATTTGAAATTCATTGTTGTATCTCTGATTTGTTTCTCAAAGCCTGAACCCAGTATCTTCACCTTCAAATTTATGCTCTTATAATCTTTTCAACTTGATTATTTTTTTTCTTATAACTATCTTTCAGCTCCTGTTTTATCAGCCCCCCGTAGATACTGCCCACTTCCCATCTCATCTCTGGCTCAGGATCTACAGTCTGCGAAATTTGTGGGAAATGTAATTAAATATAAAATGTCTTTACAACCTGGAAAACCTCTCCACAATGGTAGTAGAGAAAGGAAACACATCATTACTGAATAATCATTAAGCCAGAATGTGATACACATCACAGGCAGATCCCTATGGGATTGCAAATACAAGAAAAAAATCTCACCTTTTTATATAGCCAAGCAGATAGAACCTATTGCATCCATGTTCTCAAGGTGAACACTAGCTAGTCCTAAAGCAACAAGGCCTGACAGCACTATTTGTCAAACATAGTTCATCCTAGATTTACCTGGCAATTGTGGTGACCATGTGTGTTAGCTAACTAGCTTTATCCAGAGAACAAATAAACTTCTTATATCTTTTTGACACAAGATACTTTGCAACATAAGTTAAGGTTCCCACTGAAATTAGTCTCTTACCAAGGCACAGAGAATGGTAGTACTATCTTCCTTAGAGATTCCATTTCAAAAAGATCATACCCAGGTCCTTGAGAAAGAAATTCCTGAATCTTAAAACTGACAGGAGACTTGTTTAGTTCTTAAAAAGGTTTACATACATTTCAAAGAGACTAAAAAGGAACTTATATTAACAAGTGATAGAATATGAAGTAAATACTTTAAGAAAAGGGAGTAGATTGTGGAGGGTGTCTCTTCCCTTGTTTCCAAGAGTATTTTTTTTCTATTTGTATTTATCTTACAATATTAGTATCATAGCCCTGGGAAGCTTATTCAAGAGGAAACGCTGAGTGACAGGGCCCTCAAGGATTTTCTAGTTCATGTACATTCAGACAAGGACTCTATTTTCAATGATTAATATCTGGCTAATTAGAAAGTAGATAAAAGGATAAAAATGCTCTTCATCCTACAGAATATGGTTTAAAGTTCTATCTGTGAACATCTAAGCTTGCAAGATAAAAATGAAGGCGGGTATAAGCTTACAGAAAGTCCCTGAAGAATATTTAATAATTTCCCCCTCTTGCAAGAGAACAGTAGAAGTCACATATCACTTTAGGAATCAAATGGTTGGGACATTTTATTTTAAAGTAGCGTTGTTTATATATAACTTTGTGCTCGTTAGTAAGATCTGTCCAGAGAAACACTGATTTATGTATATTAAATTTTAAACCTCTAACAAGAGAGAAGTCTCTTGATCCTAGAATAACTTTAGATTTCTCATATCTCTATCTAGGCCTTAGGGGTAATTGGAACAATGAAACAGAAGCCCCTAATTTATATGAAAGTTTCAGAAACCACTTATAAGCAGATTTTATTTTTAATGAAGTAGACACTGGGGAGAATAAAGAGATGGACAGAGTATTATAAAGTGTTTGGGGCTTGGCTACTAAAAACGTCAATGAAAATAGAGTTCCAGTAAGAGCGAAGGGGAGAACTTTGTTGTGCTTATCTCCTCTACTTGAGGCTCCTTTCTCCCTAAGGCTCTCTTCTTGCACATGAGGCATTTTTTGTGTATCTCAGATATACCAAATTTATTTACACCTAAAAGCATATACACATTATGTGTCCTGCAAGCATTGCTACATACATCATTTAAAATCTTTGCTAAAATGTTAGCTCTTCACAAAGGCTAGCACTGTGGACTATATAAAGCAGCCTTTCCACCATCTCACAACACATTGCCGGCCCTACATTTTTCTCCAAAGCACTTAATTATGACCTGATATCATACCAGTTTATAATTTATTTTCTGTCTTCCCAATAAAAATATAATTTGTCTGATAGCAGACACTTTGTATATCTTATTCACAATGATTCTGGAAAATATTGCCTAGAACAGAGCCTGGGAAATAAAAAAGTACTGAAAAATGTAGTTTAAAAGGATGAATTTATAATATGAACCCTGATAATGGGGAGGTGAAATTTCGAGTAAAAAACAAAATTAGTGAAATTTCACTATTTTTGCTCACATTTAAACACTGGGTCCTTTAAATACATATTTTGATATTTATCTTATAATGCTTAATTTAATTGAATCATGCAGGTCAGGTAAGAGAGTGGAAATAAGCTGAATCTATTTGGAGACCTTTGAGCTTCTTGTATTAGGATGTCCATATCTCTCTAAAGACTTGGGATGTTTTCAGCTGTTATTTTATTAAGTTTTCTACTATGTTTTCCTATTTTATTCTTCTTGCAGACATCTCTTAATGCAAATGTTTGTTTACCTAATGGTGTCCCACATGTCTCGTAGGACTTCTTCATTCTTTATTCTATTATTTTTGTCTGACTGCTTTATTTCAAGACACCTGTCTTCAATTTCAGAAACTCTAAATAGAACAATAACAAGTAAAAATATTGACTCAGCGTTAAAAAAAATTCCTAACAACACCACCAACAAAAAGCCCAGTACTGGATGGCTTCACTGCTGAATTCCACAAAACATTTAAAAAAGAATTAATACTAGTTTTTCTCAAATTATACCAAAAAATTGAAGGGGAGGAAATTCTTCCAAACTCATTCTACAAGTTCAGCATTACCCATGGGCTAAAACCTGACAAAAAATGCCACAAAAGTGTAGAAAACTATAAGCCAATATCATTGATAAACATAGATGTAAAAGTTCTAGAAAAATACTAGCAAACAGAATGTAACAACACATCAAAAAGATTATATACCACAATAAAGTAGGATTTATTATAAGGATGCAAGAATAGTTCAATATATGTAAATTGATAAATGTGATATACTACATCAGGAGAATAAAGGACAGAAGATGTGATTATCTCAACAGATGCAGAGAAAAATATTTGATAAAATTCAACATCATTTCATGATAAAAATTCTTAACAAATTAGATATATGAGAAATGTATCTCAACCCAGTAAAGGCCATATGTGACAAACCCACAGCCAACATTATACTGATTAAGGAAAAGTTGAAAGCTTTTCCTTTAAGACCTGGAACAAGACAAGCATGCTCACTTTGATGCCCACTTTCACCACTCTTATTGAACACAGCACTGGAAGTCTTTACCACAGCAATTAGGCAAGTGAAAGAAAAGCCATCCAAGTTAGAAAGGAGGAAGTGAAATTGTTCCTGTTCACAGATGATGTAATTTTATATAGAGAAACGCCTAAAGATTCTACCAGAAAAACTATAAGAACTGATCAACAAATTCTGTAAAGTTACATGATCCAAAAGTCAACATACAAAAATTAGTAGCACTTCTATACAACAATAGCAAACCAGTTGAAAAAAAAAGAAGGAAGAAATCTCACTTACAATAGCTAAAAATTTATAAAAGATACCTAAAATATATATTTAACCAAAGATAAGAAAGATCTCTACAAGGAAGACTATGAAGAGGACACAATAAAATGGAAAGACATCTCTTGTTTATGGTTTGGAATAATTTGTACTATGAAAGTGAACCTATTATTCACACTAATGTGTAGGTTCAATCCAGTCCCTAACCAAATACCAAAAACATTATTCACACAAATAGGAAAACAATTCTGAACTTTATATGGAACAAAAGGTGTCAACTAGGAAAGCAATTCTTAATAAAAAGAACAAAGTTGGTGACACACACTACCTGACTTCAAAATATGCTATAAAGTTATAGTTATCAAAACAGCATGACATTGGCATAAAAACATGGTAGAAAATAGAAAACCTAGAAACAAATCTACATATTTACAGCCAACTGAGTTTCAAAAAAAAGGGCCAGGAACTTACATTGAGGAAATAATAATCTATTCATTAAACTGGGAAAACTGGATGTCCATATGCAGAATAACAAAATGAGACTCCTTTGTCTCACAATATGCAAATATGAACTCGAAATGGATTAAATATTAAATGTAAGATGGGAACCATGAAACTATTAGAAGAAAACACGGGAAACACTTCAAAACATTGGGTTGGGCGAAGGTTTTATGGATAAGATGTAAAAAACACAGCCAATGAAAGCAAAAATAGACAAGAGGGATTATATCAAACTAAAAAGTTTCTGCACAGCAAAGGAAACAATCCACAAAGTGAAGAGAAAGCCTGCAGAATAGTAGAAAATACTTGCAAACCATTCATCTGATAAAGTATTAGTATCTATAAAACACAAAAACTGAAACTCAACGGCAAAATACCAAATAAATTGGTTTACATATGAGCAAATTATACGAATAGACATTTCTCAAAAGAAAAAATATAAATGTCCAACAAGTGCATAAAAAATTGACATCACTAATCATTATAGAAATGCAAATCAAAACCACAATGAGATATGAGCTCACTCACAATGGCTACTTACAAAAAGAAAAAAAATGACAAATATTGGTGAGAATGTGGAAAAGAGAAAGATAACACTTATGCACTCTTGGTGGTAATGTAAATTAGCAGCTATTATGGAAAACACTGTGAAGGTTTTTCAAAAAAACTAAAAATAGTACTACCATTAAATCAACCAATCAATCTACTGTGTATATATCCAAAAGAAAGGAAATCAATATGTAAAAGAGATATCAGTACTCTCATGTTTATTGCAGTGCTATTTACAGTACTCAAAACATGGAATCAACCTAACTGTCCATCAATAGATGAATATATTAAAAATATTACATATATATACACACACACATACACACACACACACACACACAATGAAATACTATTTGGTTATGAGAAAAACTGAAATCCTGCCTTTCATGGCAATATGGATAACACTGGAGGACAGTTGGATAAGTGAAATAGCTGGCACTGAAGGATAAGTACTGCACGTTCTCACTTGTATGTGAAAGCAAAAAAAAAAAATTGCTCTCCTGGAAGTAGAGAATAGACTAATGCTTACTAGAGGCTGAGAAGGGTAGTGGTGAGGGCAGGATAGGGAGAGTTTGGTTAAGGAATATAAAATTACAGCTAGATAGAACCAATAGTTTCTAGTTTTCTATAGTACTGTAGAGTGATTACAATTAATAATTTGTGGTATATTTTCAAATAGCTAGAAGAGAGAACTTTGAATGTCCCCAACACAAATAAATAATAATTGTTTGAGTTGGTGTATATGCTAATTACCCTGATTTGATCATTATTCATTGAATACATATATGAAAAATCACACTGTAACCCATAAATATGTACAGTAATGTGCCAGTTAGGAAAATATACGGAGACAAGCTCTCTGAAGCTATGCCAGCACAGCACATTCACTCTGCTCCTTGCCCCGTATGGAAAGTAGGATTAGAAAGGGTATAAAATAATTGTTTATGCTTTCTCTAGTCCATTTACAACATTAATCCTTAAGCACATGTGATAATGTAATGGGAGTCCTCAGTTAGTAGGCCTGAATAATATGCACTAGTTTTGAATTTGCAAAATTTTTAAAATAATGGCTTGATACACCTCTATTTTTGTTGTAAATATTTAGAATTATGTTATCTTTGCCTCAGTAATACATACTTAATAGATATTTTTCACTCTAATGAATAAATGAATAAAAATATTTTTGTTGTGAAAATGAAATTGAAAATTTGCAAAAGGTCAAAACAAAAGCTGATGTATGATGCAAAGGGGCAATAGACAATGGACTGTGAAAATGTGAATGAACGGCCGGGCGCGGTGGCTCAAGCCTGTAATCCCAGCACTTTGGGAGGCCGAGACGGGCGGATCACGAGGTCGGGAGATCGAGACCATCCTGGCTAACATGGTGAAACCTCGTCGCTACTGAAAAAATACAAAAAACTAGCCGGGTGAGGTGGC
>NW_012115055.1:7522342-7534395 GCF_000951035.1 Colobus angolensis palliatus | reverse complement strand
AAAAGAAAAAGAAAATGTGAGTGAATTAAAACTAATAGGCAAATTCAATAGATGAAAAGTGAATGGATTGTCTACATTTTTTAGGTTTATTTACAATATTAAGCTAATTTGTGATTCAATCAGTCCAGAGGTGTTCAGTGAGCAACTTCTAAGGACCACCTCATGTTTACATATAGTAATAATCAAAAAAGAAGATCCTTTGCTATTGTATTTGCAGATTCCTGCAGATTCTGTGTTGTGATAGAGTATGTATACACACACACACACACACACACACACACACACACGGAGACATGCGTACACATGTATTATGGTACTTTAAACCAACCAAATGTGGATTAATCCAACACATTTTTACACTGTTTTATTGATTCATAACTTTTAACGACAATGAAAAACTAGGCAGTTTTTTCTGAATTACATAATCCTCAAAATTCATAGCTTCCCAAATTTTGATGAATAACAAGGTATAGAGAAAAAACAGAACATTTGAAAACAGGTGTAAAAGGCAAAATGAAATACAAGCCTTTTCTCTGTAATTAGAGGTTTAAATTATTAATGCTGTTTCTTAGCAAAGATTTCAGAAGAAAGAGAATGCATTGCAGGCATCACCATCTCAAAGTGTTCTTGGCATAATTTAGGATGGGGCAATTTATTTAATGAAACCATATTTTCGGTTAAAATTTAAAAAAAATCTCAGAAACAATCTGGTGATGTTTGCTAGTGCTCTAGCAGAGAGAAACATAGCTACAGTGGGAACAGTCTTAAGGAATAATTAATTAAAGAAATAGAATTAATTTAAAAAGCTGCAGGAGTTAGGTTTTCATTATACAAGGTACTTTCTTTTTCGTGTTTTCTGTTGCTCCTGAGATATATTTTATAAACTGATAGAACCAGGTGAGACCAAACAATGAAGCCCCCATTGAGGGAATAATACCATGATGACATTAATATGTTATATCGGCATTGCCAGGATAAACTCTATCCTCAGCAATGAGAATATACACAGACCTGAATGATACATCTAGCTTCATATAAAGCAACAATATTCATGATCTATTGTGTCATGTGCGATGAATCTGAATATGTAATAAAACAGATTCAGAAGATATCAAATTCAGGTCTAACATGCTACTTTTTATCTGTTGATTCTTTAAACATACTTAAAGCATGAAATATCAACATGAGGTTTTGACACCTGAAATTTTCTTGCAACCATGATTTTTTCTACTATCATCATTAAAATACCTAGCATATGCTCAACACTTAATATTCACCATTATACTTACTATACAAATCCCTTTTATATACCTTATCTCAATTAGTTCAAGAAACAGGCTCATGGCCACACTTTTCATCCTTGTAAAATTAATATTCTAAATGCGGACATGTAAAATTAAGTAATTGAAGCTTAGAGAGTTAAAAAAAACTTCTCTGTCAAACATCTGAACAGTAGTTTACTTACTCCAAGAGACTCACCTCTAAAGCACTATTTTATACCAACTGGGCTACATATCCAAATTTCAACTTTGTGTTTGTCATTTTATCAACTCATTGAAAAAACTAAAATGCAACATATATGTAATCTATAATAACATATCATTTAATTACTGCATTTAGTCTGAGGAAATAAAGATTAATCAGACTCAATTATTAGCCTCAAGTAATTCTCAGACTTGTGAAGACCTACTTTGAAGACAAGGATTAGGCCCGGCACGGTGGTTCACACCTGTAATCCTAGCACTTTGGGAGGCCAAGATGGGCAGATTGCTTGAGGTAAGCAGTTTGGGACCAGTCTGGCAAACATAGTGAAACCCCTGTCTCTACTAAAAATACAAAGATTATCTGGGCATTGTGGCACACTCCTGTAATCCCAGCTACTTGGAAAGTTGAGACAGGAGAATCTCTTGAACCGGGAGGCAGAGGCTGCAGTGGGTTGAGATAGTGCACTGTAGCCTGGGAGAGAGAACAGGACTCTATCTCACAAAAATAAATAAATAAATAAATAAATAAATAAATAAATAAATAAATAAATAAATTAAATAAATAAATAAAGTGATTATATTTACTGTGATAATTGATCCTAGAGGAATAGTTAAAGTGCTGTATAAACAACACTTAAGCAGGGTCCAACTTTCTCTGGTATGGCAGGAGTTGATAGGCTACCTAGGCAGAGAGAAACAATATACCTGCAACCATATTAACTTTGATAAATATGAAGAGGTGGATGCTGCTAGTCCCTGCTAAATTCATTTTGGCTGTGACACCCATCGCCAGTGAGTGAAAATGTTGGCTGATAGCAACTCATGTCTTCCTGTTTCTCTGGAGAATTGGCCCTTGAACCCTTATGTTTACCCCCTGCAGGCTAAACCAATTTCACTTCTGCAAACTGATCTCTGTCAATGTCTGAGTGACACAGAGGATACACATTCTCCCTGTTGCTTTAAAGAGGGAGTATGTCTGTGGTACGAATTTTGCTTCATAACTTCTAAGTGTTTCAGTGTTTTAGTCCTCAAACCATAACTCACATTTGTTTAGCTTTTCTCTTGTTTTCTGGCCTGCTTCATTCACTCTCCTCCTTGAGATCACCCATTTAAATAATTTGAATGAGAACTTTCATCTCAGGCTCTCCTAAGAAACCAAATAAAAGACATGGTGTCACAGCAGTAAAAATTTAAGATAGGAGATAGTTAAATGAAGAAGTTAGGCAAGTAACAATTATGAACTTATGTTTTCATAAGACATTGTGTGTGTGTTTATATGTATTGTTGGTGTGTGTGTGTGTGTATGATCATAAAGTCCTTGAAATGAAAGATCTTACTTTCTTCACCTTTATGTCTCTTCCTGGTACATCCCTTCAGTCTTAGATTGATCTCACATTGGTCACATGTCTCACACCTAGAACTACATACTTCATACTTCACATAGTAGAGAATACTAAAGCCTTTTCAAATAAATGAACAAAGATGTAGGATTCTAAATTCAACAATGATGTTGTAAAATTTTATTAATTTACTGCAATGCTTGACAAAATATTTTACCAAACATTGTTTATCAAATGTCCTGATATATTTAATATGTTTAAATAAATTCAAGGATAACTGTCATAACAAATTGTTATTTGGACGTGCTAGTGTTCAAATGCAACATGGCAACTCTAATAATTTGTCACAAAATACAACTCCATTGGAGATTATATTATATAATTGAAAAGTTAGAAATTATAATGTAAACAGTTCTATCTTAACCCAGTGTCAAACGTTGTCATAAGCAACAGAGTCCATTCTCTCTCCTGATCATGTGGCTTTTCTCCAGTTTGAAATGAAGGCATAATTCTGCCCACAGTCCCAATCCTACATCCACGTAGGCATCCAATAGCAAAATAAGAGAGCTTCTCCTTCAGTATATTATAACACACTTTTCATGATTTGCTTGCTTACAAAGTGGTTACTAGGCCTATTCCTGAAATAAATGCTCTGGCCAGGATATAGCTCTATATAAATGGACTAGAACCACCATATCATCTGGTGTTCTCCTAATAAAATCCACTGTGGAGGGGGGGATTTGGTTCTTAAGTTGGCGTAATGTGGATCACTTGTCCCAAGTCCACTGCCAGGGGTGAAGACCCTCCTTATTCATATTGACTGAGAGAATGGCAGATGGGGACATTTTCAGAAAATAATTAAGAATGATAGGCAGGTCCAAAGCAAAAAGTTCCTTCACAGAAATGACATTTATGTTGAATCAATTAATACTCAGCCAATGTATTAAAACTGTACCTAGAAATTATGCTACATTACAGAAAATAGTTAAGAATATTATGTTTCAAAATTTTATAAATGCAAATGAAAATTTTAAAACTTGAACTAGAATTACCTAAAGCACTCAAATAGAGTGAGAGAAAATACCTCTATCTACAATTATGTAAAAAATCTCCATTTTATAAGTCAATTTTGAATAAATTGAGATTATAGTAGATACTCATTGACCTGGTTATGAGTTCTTTGGTCCCAATACTTTTGTTATAAATAAAACATAGATACATGAAAAATGTATAAAAACATAGTTTAATGACTGGGCGCGATGGCTCATGGCTGTAATCCCAGCACGTTGGGAGGCCAAGGCAGGTGGATCACGAGGTCAGGAGTTCAAGACTAACCTGGCCAACATGGTGAAACCGCATCTCTACTAAAAACACAAAAATTAGCTGGTCATGGTGGCATGTGCCTGTAATCCCAGTTACTTGGGAGGCTGAGGCAGGAAAATTGCTTGAACTAGGGCCCGGGAGGAAGAGATTGCAGTGAGTCAAGATCCTGACATTGCACTCCAGCCTGGACTACAGAGCGATACTCCATCCCACTGTGTGTGTGTGTGTGTGTGTGTGTGTGTGTATGGTTTAATACATTTTTATGAAGTGTACAATATTCTAACCAATATCCAGTTCAAGGAATAAAACTTTGCCCACCCCCCATTAAATACCTCTCTTGTGTTCAGTCCCAATATCAAATTCTTCTTTTCCCATACAAGTAACCACCATCTTGTTTAATCATCAATTCTTACATTTCTTTATAATTTTACTTTATATGAATAATTTTATTATATTTTTTGTATAATTTGTATACCTAGACACCAGAAGTTTTGTGATTCGTATGGTATATTTTAAACATTCTCCCTCCATCTTGTAATTTCCTCATTACAATGTATCTGTTAAAGTGCCTCTTCCTTTTGACCTATGGAGTTTTCCAATTTTGGGTTCTATTGTTGCATTTCAGCATGTTCCTCTGTTCTTCATGTTCCCCAAAATTGTCACAGAATCTCAGAGTTTAGTTTGATTTTCATTCCTTTGGCCAGATTATTAATGTTGTTATGGTATTTCATGAGGAGTCTTATTATATCTGCTATTCCTTTTTTTTTTTTGGACATCACTAGCCATTGATATTCACTGCTAGATACATTGATTTGTTGGAGGTTGATAATTGGTAATATTTGGTTATATGTTTGTATTTATATATAAAATCATGTTATAAATAATCACTTATCTTCATCTATCCTTTGATTGTCTAGTGGTGTGGTTCACAGAGTAAAGGCCACTTCAATATTTTGTTTTAGTCACTATATTTGAAAATACTGAAATTGTTAATATTTTAATAATCATTATAAACTAATGGATTTGAACACATAGGTTATAATTCATTTCAATTATTGTATTTGATGAACTCAAATGATTTCATATTTGACAGCAGAAATCTTTTCAGTTTGTTGTTTTGCCCTTTTGACAGTACCCCATAAACACTGATAGTTTTCTTGCTATCTGATGTAACAAGATACTCCAAGGTCATCTCATAAATTTTTGCTCCAATACTGGAATTAGTCATTTTTCTAAGAAACATTTCTTTCTTTAAGTAAGAGATGACATTTTATGACCACAGTCAGATAACTAGAGATGCTCATTGCTACTTTATTATTCATTGCTTCTAGGCATTTTCAGTGGTCACATATAGAAAAATATATAATACACACAAGCATACACAAACACTATAAAACATCTTGCACATTCATATGGATAAATTCAATCCAAACTGTTAACTACAGGATTTTTACTAAAATACCTCTGAATTGCACCTATGTCTCCTCTCTTACACACTGACAGTACTGGTTCTCAAGATTACAGAGATTATTGAATTAGAATATGCCATAATTATTTGCTCTATTGAAATATACAGTATTTGAAGCATAACCATATTAGTAATCTTTAATATGTATCATTCAGAGTTCTCCAATGAAACTGAACAATCAGAATGACAGGATATATGGACAAATAAATACATATATCAATAGATACATCAATAGATGCATGCATAGATAAAATATGAAATATGGTTTAATCAATTTTATATATACTGTATTCATTCTTCCCCCTCCATTTACAAGTCACATTATCTACATTGATAGAACACAAATCCATTACATATTATTCTTTGTAGCTTATCAGAAGTTCATTATTCATTCATGGGCAAGAAAACTTTTTATCATGAAGGACTAGATAGTATACATTTAAGGTTTCTTAGACCGTATAGTCTCGCTTGCAATTACACAGGTATGCCATTCAACTGTGAAATCCCTAATAAAGGAGATGTTAATAAGTGAGCATGACTGTGTAAATATAACACCTTATTAAAAAAACAGAATCAAAGCAGATTTGAGCCATGAATTCTAGTTTTTCTACTGCTTGCTCTGCTAGATTGCTCAGGAAGTACTCATAAAAATATTATTCCCTCAGTTTTTGCATGTTGATAACAATTTGTGGTTATTATACTTGATAGTCAGTTTTGTTGACATAAAATCTTTGGCTCACATTTTTTTCTTTGACATTTTCTTTGATTGTCTAGATTCTTAAGTGTTTTGGTATTTTTTCTTAAAATATAGTAATTTTACTGGAATTTCTCATAGTATTGGTCATTCTGGGTTGATATTCTCAAGTTAGTGGTGTGTTCTTCTTATATATGCAACCCTGACACTATTTAATTTTTTTTCTTGGGTTATGGTTTTTAGGATTTTTTATGTCCCTTTATTTGGTTTTTATCTATAGGAACTCCTATGATCCATGCATTGGACTATCTTTAAATATATTAAATACTTGTTAGTTTTCCAGAATCTGTTTTGTGTTTGTGCTCAATTCCATTTTTTTCCAGTACCAAAAAGTCTTTATTTATTCATTGTATTTTCCCAGGAAAGAAGAGAAGAGAAAAAGTCAACATGTGTGTTACAAATGATTAGAAAATAAGAAAGAAAGTTTCCAGTACAGCAAAATAAACCATCAAATAAACACACCCAGCGATGGGGTCACCAAAGTCCAAAGGGGCTCAGTCTCCTACAGTTCAGGAATGAGGGGAAGGGATCAGGAAAAGAACAGGCAGATACAGGCTTTCCTACCCTCCCATTCTCTCCCCATATATTAATAGTTTCACACACATCTTTGGTTTCTACCAATAAACATGAAGTTACATCTGTCTGGCTCCTATTAAACAATCTTGTGACCACTTAGACATGCTTCTTGTACCTGCATCAAATTTCCTGAGTCACTTGGATATACATTCATATTCCCTTTCTTGGCCTCCTTACCCCACTTCCTTCCAGAAAGGTCCTCAGTTACTTTTCTCTGCTTTAGGATTAAAGATTAAGTAGGATAGATCCATCCAAAATAAAGCAGTATCTTAAGTGTCAGTCATTAATCATATCAAAAAATGGTATTGACTCAGGAGTTCGGGAACAAGAGATGGAAGTTTCCTAGATTCTTCAGGATTTTTGCATAATTGGTTTAAGGGTTGTGGAGATCATCCAGAAATTAAATGTATATGCATGTGGGTGTGTAGGTTTTCTTTTTGAGAGAGATGGAAAAGAGGGCAAAGTAGGAGACACATTTTAAGAACAGATGTGGTCCAATAGGTAAAAGGAGATGGGGAACACAAAAGAAAGGATGGTTCAAGATCTCCACTTTAAGAAGGGGGCCCCCAAAACTAATGTCTCAGATCTTTTTGTCTGGTGCACAACTATCTTTGAATGCTGTGGCTATGTTTCTGTCAATACAAAAGTTTGTAAACATAAACCCCAAATAACATAGAGAAAGACCAACACATTATATTTACACAAACTAGGCCATCTGGCAGTCACCAACTCAGTGGTGCTCTAAAAGCCCAGAGAAATACAAAAACTAGAAAGGGAGCATCATTTAGGGAGATAGCAACCCAGAATCAAACCCACACCACCCAAGAAGCTCTATTGCATTCGTCCCAATTCAACACAGGAAAGTAGGTTTGCAGTAATGTTACAGCAAGCAAATGAAACTCTCTTTTTACTCCTTTAGCTACCATGACACTACTAATCATCACTGCAGCAGGGCAGAACACTGGCTTCAGGTACCACAAAGAAGCCCCCATTTGTGGGTCTCCCTGGAACCCCCAATTTTGAAATGTTGAGGATTTTAGTCCTTGCTTTATATATCCATCTCTTCACAGCGCAGGCTGTGTACAGGGGTATTCATCTTAAAACTATCTGTAAATCGTTCAAGGTGTGCACTGGGTTGAGCTTCCTGTCCGTGACCACTGCTCTGGAGTTGCACTTGAGCCCCCAGTGGACACCATTGTGAACCAGAATAAGTGGCACATGGAAGGCTTCCAGAGCCTGAAGGAGATTGAGGCAGTGGGGTTCACCTGTAAGAAGTCTGCCAAAGGTCTGAAATCTATCTGTGTCACCAGACCTAGTGGGATGTTCTGTATTGAAACTGAGAGGCAGACAAAGTGGAGGAATATGTAGATATCAAAAGGAGGCAGGCAGGTGGCACAAGGGTGGAGGTCTAAACCATCGTGCCAAGGAATGCCAGTTGCCACATCAGGCCAAGAAGCGCCACTGTGCAGAGCATCAGTCATACAGTAGCCTCATAGCTGCTGAAGGCCCAGCAAGCCCCTAGCTCACAGGGGAAGCCAGCCTACTTTTGGGAGGAAGAGGAAGACACACACAGCTCTGCCCTGCTCCCTGAGGCCCAGAATTGAGCCACTATGGGTGGAGGCCTTTCGTTTGCTATCAGGAATTTTCAAGAAGCAGGCAGAGTGGAGAGAGTGGGAATAGGGTGGATTGGGGCTAGGTGTCACGGCCATGGATCTCAGGCTGTGGTTCACAGCATCACCCCTTCTTCCCTCTTGGTCAGGGGAACAGGTGAGGCAAAGCAACTCCAACCATGCTCTGTCCAAATACAGTGAGGACTTTGGGGGGAAATCACCTAATAACCTTTATGCTTTATCTGAGGCCCCATCCCCAGAATTCTCAGCTTTTGAAAATGGCCTGGACAGGGAAATCATTTTCCTTTACATGAAGGTATAATAATAATTCCTGTGCTAGAATGAAAGGATTGGGTGTAGGACCAGATTTATGTATCCAAGCCACTACATTATGCGGGAGAAAATCTCTTAGGAGTAAGGCAGTGTTTTATTTTGTTTTTACATCTTGTATCCTCATACTCACTCTTGGGATAGGGTGTCGGGAACTGGTCCAAACAATGGATAGTGATGAAGACCGAAAGGATGGTTGGGAAACAGCTGCAGGTCTGCTGCTCCTACAATTAATTGCCCCACCCCCACCCCGCTCTGATCAATGTGATTTTGTTTATTCACTCCCTTGGATACTGCACCTTGAGTCCCACTTTTTCAGGATGACAAGCGTACACTAGCTGTGTGCCAATGATGTATCTTGTGCATTTTATTTTTTTTCCTTAATATAACCATTATAGTTTTGTATTTTTGTATATTGCAATCTAAGGCCCTCAATCCTGCACTCAATTCTCAGGTACATGAGCAGTCTTAGGGATAAGACAGCAGAAGCTCCAGGTCTGCACACTAGAAATACTTTTTGTTGTTTTTATTACCCTGGAGAGTAGCTGTTTGGAATGCACAGCCTATTGAACGAGTCATTTTTGCCAATGAGAGCTGACTTTTCAGCCCTAGTGTCCCCTTGAAACCCCCTCCACCTTGAAAATGTTTCATGGGAGACTCGGTTTTAACTGGGTCACTCCATGACTTGATCACTTCCTTCTGGAAGATTGGAAATTAGTCTAAACAGGAAAAGGTGGTGTAGAGAGGTTAGGAGAGGCTGGGCCAGAGAGAAGCCAAGGTTAGGTGAGGGTTGTCTAATTCTAGGACACAGAACATGTTTTACATACCAGGTCCATTCTTCACAGGATTAGGCTAGGCCTACCGTGCACAACAGGGGATTGTGTGTGTGTGTTTCTCTAAAAAACTGTAAACTTATAAGGATAACTGTTAAGATCATTTATATTTCTTAATATACTTTTTATTTTGGAAAAATTATAGAGTAACAAAAAAAAATCAATGGTAGTAAAAAAAAAAAAAGATGTCTTTTCCATGCTTCCCCTAATGTTAACAACTTACATAACCATAGCACATTTGCCAAAATTACAAAATTAAAGCAGGTATAGTATTAGCTATATTACTTACTTATTCAAATTTTTTCAGGATCTAACCCAGGACAATACATTACGTTTAGTCCATAAACTTTTTAAAATACACTTTTTAATTACAGAATAGTTTTAGATTCATAGAAAGTTTATGAAGATAGTATGGAGAGTTGGTATTATCCCACACCCAATTTCCCATGTTATTAAGAATTTATATGAATATGGTATATTTATCATAATTAATGAACCATTATTGATACATTACTATTAACTAAAGTCTTTTTTTTTGGTAGTTTTGTTGTGTTTTATTTGACACATAGTCATTGTACATATTTGTGGGATACAGTGTGATACTTTGATGCATGTATACATTGTGGAATGATCAAATCAGAGTATTTAGCATACTCACCACCTAAAATATTTATTATTTCTTTGGCCAGACATGGTGGCTCACGCCTGTAATCCCAGCACTTTGGGAGGCTGAGGTAGGTGGATCACCAGGTAAGGAGTTTCAGACTAGTCTTGTAAACATGGTGAAACCCCGTCTCTACTAAAAATACAAAAATTAGCCTGGCATGGTGGTGGGAGCCTGTAATCCCAGATACTTGGGAGGCTACGGCAGGAGAATCACTTGAATCTAGGAGGCGGAGGTTGCAGTAAACCTAGATCACGCTATTGCACTTCAGCCTGGCCAACAAGAGCAAAACTCTATCTCAAAGAAAAAAAATAAATTAAAAAAAAAGAAAAACAGGTATTGTTTCTTTGTGTTGAGACCATTTAAAGTCCTCTCTTACAGCTATTTGGAAGTATGCAATGCAATATTTTAAACTATAGTCACCTTGCTATGCTATAGAACACCAAAACTTATTCTCCTATCTACCTATAAATTTGCAGTCGCTGACCAATCTCTCTTCAACCTCTTTTTCCTTCTACCCTCCCCCAGTCTCTTGTAACCACTATTCTACTCTGTAAGTCTATGAGGTCAGCGTTTTTAAAGATGCCAAATGAATGAGATCACGCTGTACTTGTCTTTGTGTGCCTGGCTTCTTTGACTTAACCTAATAACCCTTCACATTCATTCATGCTGTCTCAAATGACAGGGTTTCATTTTTATTTTTTTTCATTTTTCAATAGTATCCCATTGACTATCTGCCATATTTAATTATTTTACAATATATTTTTGCTGTGCCATGATTCCACTCATGATACAAAATTACATGTAGTCATTACGTCTCTTTAGGCTCCTCTTATCTGTGACAGTTTCTAAGACTTTATTTTTAACTATTTTTCAATTTAATGAGGAGAAAATACTGGAGAGGTATTTTGTAGATTTCACTCAAATGGAATTAGCCTGATGATTAAACTGGGGTTATGTAATTTGGGAAAGAAGGCCACAGAAGTAAAATGTCTTTCTCATCAAATCACATTAATAGTGCACACAATCAACATGACTAACATGACTTACCATTATGAGTTTTCATCTTGATTACCTGAGTTCATTAGCTCTTTAGTTATTCTTTCGTCTCCCACTTTCTATACAGTACTCTGCAAGAAGTTAGTATGTGCAGGAAACTTTTAGTGAGTGGGAAATTAAGAATTATCAGCCATCAATTATTTAATATTCTTTGCTACAGGATATTTGTGTTTTTTCATATTTACTTTTTTCCAGTATATTCATAAAATTTACATTGAGCTATTATAATCCAATACCACTCTGTTTATTTTTTGTTCAATTTTCCCAGCCTTGCCCCTTCTCAGCTCTTTCACTGGTTTCTTTGCTCCTTTGTACTTTTTTTTTTTTTTTTAATATTGTCTTACTTTCTGGCACTAAAACATACCCCAGACTCATACTGTATATACCTCGTCATTGTGCTAAAATGAGCCACTTATCTAAAAAGCCCTGGTACCATTCATTGGAGAATGATATTAGAAAGAAAAGTATTATGCTCCTGGGTTGTAATTGCTTTTAAGATTTCTACACAAGAAAATACACATGTGTATTTCTAGCCTGTGTATATACACATATATATAGATATTTTTAATGTATCCATGTGCATGTATCTTTTTTTTTTTCTTTTTTTTTTTG
>NW_012115055.1:7429689-7522197 GCF_000951035.1 Colobus angolensis palliatus | reverse complement strand
TTAGCCAGGGTGGTCTCGATCTCCTGACCTCGTGATCCGCCCGTCTCGGCCTCCCAAAGTGCTGGGATTACAGGCTTGAGCCACCACGCCCGGCCCATGTGCATGTATCTTAACATGAACTTATACTGATGTATTCAAAACTAATCCATTACCACTTGATCATTCAAGCTTTTTTTTTTTTTTATTTCTGAGACAGAGTCTCGCTTTGTTGCCCATGCTGGAGTGCAATGGCTCAATCTACGCTCACTGCAAGCTCTGCCTCCCGGGTTCACGCCATTCTCCTGCCTCAGCATCCCAAATAGCTGGGACTACAGGCACCCGTCACCATGCCTGGCTAATTTTTTTGTATTTTTAGTAGATACGGAGTTTCACCATGTTAGCCAGGATGGTCTTGATCTCCTGACCTCGTGATCCGCCTGCCTAGCCCTCCCAAAGTGCTGGGATTACAGGCATGAGTCACAGCACCTGGCCTCAAGCTTATCTTTAATAACTCACTCCAACAATAAGAAATGTTGCTTTAGTTTGTTTCTGTTTATCTTTCAGATATTTGGATTATAATATGCATTGTTCACATACTTTTTTATGTAGTATGTATGTGTGTATCTATCTTTTATGAATTGACTACTTTTATTGTCCTGGCATATATACTTTTGTAGAATACGTAGTACTTTGTTTTTTAGATAGTGGATGCCTAGTTTAGATAGTGATTAGGTTTTCTTAAGTCAGATAGTTAAAAGATTTCTAAGTCTGGTAGCTCAATTTTATAAAATATATGGCTCAAATTTTAATATAATTTTTTAAAGTAAATTTGAAGTCTCAAGTAAATATATGTGTAATTTTCTATTAATGGGGTCAACATTATAATGCAAATCAATATTATATGCTTTTAAAATATAACTTGATTTTTGATAGTCATAATTTACTGAAGCTTAAAAACTGAAACAAAATGTAATACCTCAACTATATAAATATATTTTAATATTACCAACTTTCAATAACATCTTAATTTTTCTTATGTATAAGAAAGTTTTGCATGCTTTAACAAAATTATGTACCAAAAATGATATTTCCTTCTAACAAATCCAAGCTTCATGCTGATTATTTCCTTACAGTTGACATAAATGTTATATTGTTGCCTTTCAGGTGAATTCAATCTGTAGGTAGCCTGGACCTGTCAAAATGATTTTGATAAAAAGCTAGCTTCACAATGTCATTTTTTCCTTTCCAATTTTTAACAGATGCCTCATAAAAATCATAAATATATTCCCTGGAGATAATTCATCACAGTGTGAATTTAAGAGATAATTATTTGAAGGTATGAAGCATTTTGATGGATCCTTATAATAATATTACTCAGATCATTTCAAAATATATCTTGTCTCAACACTTATTTTGTCTGACTTGCAAATATATATATATACACATATATATACGTAATAACTTTTATGAAGAATATGTAGTCAAGTTTGAATTTTCTTTGATTATGTACATATATATGCTCAAATCCTATTATGCAAAGAACATGCACTAAATTTAGATCATTTAAGGAATAAATTGAGGAAATGGTAAGTAATGCTAAATAGGTCTTTTTTTTATACTCTGATATATATATATGTATAACTATTACATATATTTATGTTTGCAGTTGCTTGCTTAATTTACCTTCATGGTTATGGTTTTTAAGCCATATCTTCTGATTAGAGCAAGTCTTTATTTGTAGAATATTATCAACTAATAAATGCAGAAGGAAAAACAAAATCCGTAGAGTCACCATTTAACAAACACTAAAGAAATAATTGACCCAAGAAGAGAACATAAAGAACATAAACGAGTACTTAAAAAAAAAAACTTAGATCAAATATTTATGAGAAAATAACTCCCAAAGCTTGCCAGATTTCACCTGCTGATGATTTGCTGGTCATAGGGAAAAAGCATCTTTACCAGCCAGGACTCATATTCTACCACCTGAAACCATTAACAAAATTAACTTCACTAATCATGGGACATCAGGCATTTTATACCGCCTCCCTGATGAAACATGAAGTAAATCATATACATTTTTTTCTTTTTGCAATGAGAAATAGAAAATGAATTTTCAGTTTATGGAGTACACAGGGGGCAGAAGAACGTGCTAAACAGTAAGAAGGCAACAAGGTAAGTTAGAATGCAGGAAATTCTGTAAGACAAGTAGAGAGACTTTAAGCCTGTTAATGGCATAAAAATAGGTGATAGGTGATACTCAAAATTAAAAGATTTAAGAGACATAATGTCTAATGTCCTATGTGTACTTTAATTAGAATATAGTGATGAATTTAAAAAGTACTTTCATATATGCGAAAGAAAATAAGAAAATAATCTTGAAGATGAGCTGGATATTAGATGAGGTTATTAAATTGCTGTTGCTGATTTTGTTATAGTTGATAATGATATTCTGATTGTATAAGAGTATACCTGTACTCTTACAGAGACAAAATGAAGAATTTTGGTGGAAAATGCCATAATATTAGAGCCACGCATTATAAAACTTCAGCAAAAAATAAATTAAATATGGCAAAATGTTAAATTTCCTATCAAATCAGATATATGGGGTTAATTATAATATTCTATTTTATATATGTTCATTTTAAAATAGAATGTTAAAATATATAGCAAAATGCAAACTAAAAGTAAACACTATTTCCTGTAATTGGATTTTACTTGTGAAGCTTCTTTTTCTCACACTTTTACCAAATCTTTTTTCTATTTTTTTACTCTAAAGGTTGACAAATGAAAGCAGCCTATAAACCTAATAGTCAAAGAGAAAGCTTTCTTCTTCTTCTAATTAGATGTTTCAGTGAACTCAGAGTCAAATAATGTAATTATGAACCTGCCATCTAAAGAAACATGACTCCCATTGGTACAGAAGGGCCAAATTTAAGCTGTTGAACTGGCAACAGACACACTGGAAACAAAACGAAATGAATGACTCCCTAATTGTTTTCACATCTGGAAATTTCGAAAATTACTATCTACGCATTATATTTGTTGCAAAGAGTAAATTAATTGATGCATGTAAAGTGCTTAAAACATGCCTGGTACAAAATGAGGAATAAACAAAACACTAGCTAGTATTTTATTATTATTTACTATTGATATGGACAGTTTTCTATAGAAAGTGAAAAAGCAAAAATAATTCATAGTCCCAGATGAATTATTTGCTGGTCTTAGGCAAAAAGCAGTTTTATGAATTGCTTGAATTAGCTAAAATGGCTTTTTGCAAAACTGAAAAGGAAGAAGGTAGCCATGAGGTGATGAAGCAGGAGTCTTCTTGTTTGTCCAATCAAATAAATGCTAGATAAAAATGATTAGAGAATAAACTAAATATAAATAACCTTCTATCAGTCACTGATTATTTAGATTGGTCAAAATTCCTTGAATTTTTGGAAAACTTTAATGAATAAAAAACTGGGAAAATGTTTTATAATGCATATACCTTTAAGTAATAATAAAATGTATTTTTTCAAATGATAGTAAATTTTTCCTTATAGTTAGCATAAAGTTATAATTTTAATCAACCTTAGGGTTAAGAATTTACTTTTTAAGTTTTCACTTTTGTGTCTATATTTTTGGTATCAATTTGCTAAGTGCAAGATTATCTAAACATCTATAAGATGTGTATCAGTATATCATAGTACTTTTATTTTTCCTGTAGTTTCTTAAGTGATCCTACAGGCTCCATTTTTTTTTCCTCCCCATATTCCTAATCTTTGCAGATCTATCTATCTGTATCTAGTTTTCTTGATGCCATGTACCTCTGTAAAACCTTTATGTTTATCATATTGTATATAAAATAATTTCCCTATTTTGACAGTGAAAGCCTGGTCCAAAATGATCACTGTCTGGATTTAACATTTTTCCAACTACTTTCCACATAAAGAATATGTTAAACCAAATTAATCTCAGCCTTTTCATTTCAAGCATGCTAGGTTTACTTTTGCCTAATATGTCCCCTTCTGCTCCAATGTATGTATTATTTTAAGTTATTTTCTAGAGTGTACTAAGTCAATTTATATCTTCATAGTCTAGCAAGATCTCTAATTCACCTGATACTCTATATAGTAGCACTTCCTGAACAAGTAATTAAAAGCTTATCAGAGTGTTGGGTATGGATGCTAATTTATAGGCTGCTTTCATTTGTCAACATTTAGAGTAAAAAATAGAAAAATTTTGGTAAAAGTGTGTGTGTGTGTGTGTGTGTGTATGTGTGTATACACATATATAAAGATGTGTGTGTGGGGTGTGTGTGTGTGTGTATATATATATATATGTCTCAAACCTTCCAAAGTGAATTATGATTGCATTTCCCTCACTTATCTCTTAACAAGCAATGAACATTAAATAAATGAGTGGTGTTGGTACATATGGATTCTAGATTTTCCTCATAAGGAATCCTAAGACTATATATTTATTCATTTGTCTGTTAAACACTAAGCAAGTTTGAAATAGAAATATTACATGTAGACTTTGGGTCAGCCTTCTCTGAAGTTAATTTCTGGCCTTATATCATATTTGATATAAAATCACTTTATTTATTTACCTTGCAGAGAATTGTTGTAGGGTTAAATAACATGGTAAAAGTAAATTTCCTAGTATTATGTCTGGTACAGAATAGCTGGTGTAACATTTGAGGAATTTCTGAATGCCAAAATCTCTGCTCACTAATTCAGTTAGGTCATTTCTCTAAATTCTAATACAACGGTTTGATAGAGGTTATAGTATTATTGTCATTTTGTTGATAATAAGTTTGGCATAAAAATAAAGTCATTTTCTTAAATTTTACATATAGTAAATCATTTTCAGAGTTGATGCTCAATCCACATTCTATAAAATGTTTAATAAATATTGATTCTTTTTATTAATGTTTAGGTTAAGCCTGTGCAGTAAATGCCGATGACACACAAATGAATAAGGAATGAATACTGATATTCTAATAAAGAAAAGAGAAACGTGTGAAGTTTCCCATTTTTTACACCCATCATTGGTACTTAAATTTGATATTGGCAGAAAACATACAATTTCCCAAAGGTATATTATATTCCAAATTTTTTCATATGCAAACCTAGGTATGTATGCATGTATTGCTTATATCACGTATCATATATAGCATATATCGTCTGTCAATTTTGAGTGAAATTGCTAGTGTAATATTTTGTTTATTTCATCATCAAAATACTGGCTTATCTCTACAGCAAGGAGGCAAACTTATTATATCCAAATATAAAAATAGATCACAAATGGATAAGGTCAGATTAGGAAATTGCTATTGAGAGAATTGTTGAATGCATACTCACAGAGCTTCTTAAAAATACACAATTGGCCTGTCTTTTTAACTTGTACAGTCTTTCTAATTCTCAGAAAACACTGTAGAGGAGTTTTCAAAGGGGAAGAATTTATCGCTTATACATTTGTAATTAATTGAATTTTCTGATATTAGGTGTAAGGGTTGGTTGGTAAGAGATAGAAGATAAAGCAGGTTCTATTAAAGATTCAAATTTTATTGACTGATATAAGCCCTGTTATGTTAATATGGGCACATATAGATTTTGCAAACTCAAGGATTAAGACAAAAGCAGCTAATAATAACTGTATTTTAAGAACAAATCCAGAGGCTAATATAGGTAAAACCATAGTGTGGATTCAATGTATACTCTGATAACACTGGTATATAGACATTTCGGTAAATTTCTATCATTAGCAGTAAGTAAGGAAAAGAAGTCAAATATGTTTAGTTAAAAATTGTTACTCAAATTTCATGGTGGATTATTTACAAAACATGGGAGAAAACAAGTAAAAATATTTAATTCTAAGGACTCAGCTATCTTCAAAATGTTGAATGAAAGGTTAAAGCAAGTGAAAAATATTGTTAGAGATAAAACAAAAATTTTTGTTCTACTGTTAAAAGAGGAATTTAGAAATTGTAATTAAATATATTTCTCTTAAAGAATTTTTATAAAGTAGAGGTAAACAATGTAAACAATAATGTAGAATAAAAAAGGTGCTATGCATATACCCATCATTATTCTATACAAAATGAAATACTGAGTAAACAATTGAACATACTTTATCTGTGATGAGACCATCAAAACTCAGAGCTGGATTTTTACTTGAAATAATCACATAAATATTCAATTCAGTTTCAGGGTTGGTTTTCATTGTTAATGGTGGTGGTAGGGGGTGTTAATAGGTTTAACATGGAAAATGCTATTGTATGATATAATTTGGTAGGGGAGAAATTTGAAGTATAATATACTAAAATCTCACCATGGTACTTGCCCAATCAACATGGCTTACACCCCTCTTTCTGATTCTACAGTGCCCATTTTAGTAATTATACACCACTCATGCCAATCTCTGCTTGATTTAAGAAATATAAGCTACCTATATGTTGGCAGAGCAAAAAACTTAAAAACATATATTCATTAATAGAATTAAACACTAATGAACTTGATCCTCCCACTCAATGGAGGAATTAGATTTACGAAGCTAAAAGACATGCAGTATCCCTTTATGTATAAATATCTAAGGCCATCTGTGTTTCAACCATGAAAGAGGATACGCTGAAGGAAAAAGAAAGTCAGGAGCAGGTAGCCGTACAATCAACAATTCTGAAAATTCTTTTTTGTAATTAATATTTATTCATCTTTCTTAGATTAAAAGTATTTTGTATATTACACCAAGGAAATAACAGTAAACAAAGCCGAAAGGGTGCCAGCACTCACATCTTATAAAGGCTCTCCCTTATAAATGTTTTCTCACATTTACTCTGAAGTTATCTATAAATATCTATGTTCAATAACCTCATTAAGAAAACATTATTAGACTGATACAACTTGAGAGAAAGATAAAACTTTTGACATTATCACTGGTTTCAGGGAAAAGCCTAGGTAACCTTGTTGACTATCAGGCTTGACAATTCTAGGATCTCCAGGAAATATTTCTCAGCCATACAATATTAATTCTGTGTGTGTGTGTGTGTGTGTGTATGTGTGTGTATAATAGTCAATCAGGAATGTCAATAAATAATTGTTGTAGTATAAATAGAGATCACAGAAAAATAATCTACTGACTATAATACCATGGATTTTGTAAAATACAGATACAACAGAAGGTTTGAGGGTAAAGATCGAATAGTTGTGTGTACTGAAACTTTATGCCCATTGATTAGTATCTCCTCATTTCTCCTTTCTTCAGTAACTGGCAATCACCATTCCAATCTTTGATCCTTTAAATTTGGCTATTTTAGATACCTCATATAAGGACAATTATGCATTAATATTCTTTCTGTGTCTGGCTGATTTCCTTAGAGTAATGTTCTTCAAGTTCATTCACGTTGTCACGTGAATGTGACATGTCATGTTGTGTGTATGTGTGTGTGTGGTGGTGGTGGTGGTGGGGCAAGCATTAGCTTTTAACCAAAAGCTGAGGATTTTCAAATGTTCGTACAATATCCCCAAGGTATTTAGGAAGAGATGTTTAACAAACATCTAAATTATTGCTAAGGATTTTGAAGAAATGACTTTTAATGTATTTTTAAAATTAGAATTTTGTTAAAATACTTTAGAATTTAGTTAATGAAATTTTATATATATAATATTTTATACTGGACATTATGCTAAGCAGTTTACATTAATTTTCTTGTGTGACCCTCCATATAATCCTATAAATTACATATCCCTATTTCATATAAAAGGGAATTGAGGTTTAGAGAAATTAAGTAATTTAGCCAAGTTAATGTTAGTAGTACATGATAGAGCCTGTATCCAACACAAGCAAGCAGAATACATTAAAAAAGGTAATGAATTATGGCTAGAGGTATGCAAAACTACAGTACAAACTACCAAGAAATTAATTGCAAATCATGATGATTCCATTTTGGCTTAAAAATACTTCTCTCTTAAAAATGTTATGTTATTGTGGTAAGAACATTTAACATGAAATGTATCCTGTTAACAGATTTTTAACTGTATAATGCATTATTGTTGACTATAGGTACAACATTTTATGGACCTCTAGAAATTATTTATCTTACTTTACTGTAACTTTATGCCTATTGATTATTAATTCCTCATTTACCTTTTCTCCCAGCCCCTGGCAATCACCATTCCAATATTTGATTATATAAATTTGGCAATTTCAAATATCTCATATAAGGGCGATTAGGCATTATTATTCTTTCTGTGTCTGGCCTATTCCCTTGGAGTAATGCTTATAAAGTTCATTCGCATTGCCACATACTGCAGAATTTTCTTCTTTTTTAAGGCTGAGTTGTATCCTCTTATATGCATATATCGTGCTATTTTTATCTACTCATCTATCAGTGGACATTTAGTTTGTTTCCATGTCTTGGCCATTGTAAATAGTGGTGCAATATGTATAGGAGTACTAACACTTCTTCAAAACTTTGATTTCAATTATTTTGGGTAAATATTTAGAAGTGGAATTGCTGAATCAAATTGCTAAAATGTTCATAATTAAAAATGATCCTAAAAGTACTTTAAATCATATACAAAATCTTAAAATATAATCAGAGTAGATTATATGTGCTTATAAATTATATAAAATATACAGCAAGACAGATTTGTAGATGTATGTATATATCTATAAGCATAGACATCTATCTAAATATAAAATCTACGTATATAATATATACCATAAAAAGAGAGAACATAGATCATATAGAATAACTTATGCTCACTCTTGTCTCTTGTAATATTTATAGATTGTATAGGATAACTTATGTGTGCTTATTTTATTGTCACTTGTAGTATTTAACAAGTAGGTAAAACACTACATATCTTCTCTATAGTTTACTTTCATACAAATATTATATTTGTAGTACAATAAAACTTGCATAAGACAAACATACAGAAATACAATACTTTCAAAATATAATGTGAAACATCTTTCACACAAACTAATACAATATTTAAGCCATATATTCAGTGGCTGCTAACTCAGGATGAATAATGGTAATAAAAATGGTAGCAACTTTTAATTCTTGGCTTTATCCAAGTCTGTTGAAACAATGCACAACCTCTTTCTTTTCTTCTTTCTGGAATGAGTTTTACATACATGTATGAAATATTTTTTGTTGGACTACTGAACATGAGGTCATATTCATTTCTCTTTTTCCCATCTGTGCTTCAGTTTTAACATTTTCTACTGACCCATCTTCTAGTTCACAGATCTTTTCTTCTAAAGTATCCCATCTACATTTTATGCCTATCTGATAATATTTTTAAAAATACTGGGAATTTTCAAGTTCTATGATTTTCATTTTTTCATACTTCCAACTTTCTCCTTGACGTTTTTCATCTATTTCAATATAATGTTCATCTGTTACTTCAAATCACTGAATATATTTACAATAGCTCTTCTAAGATATTGTCAGCCAAATCCAACATTCAGATATATTTTTATTGGTTGCTTTTTTCTATTTATGCTTCAGATTTTTCTGCCTCTTTGTGTATATATGTATATTTTTAAGTTTTATGCTGACATCATATATTTTACATTGATGAGACTTTAAATTATGTTGTCCAAGGAAAGTATTATTTTTTAAATTCATAAAGCAATTAATTTACTGACTGCTCAAAATGATGTTTTAGAAGTTTTGTGATTCTTAGACCATGTTAGAATTGTCCTTATTCTGGAGCAAGATTAGGTCGCTTTAGATGTTGAGCCTATTTGTCATCACGACTGCTTTAGTGAGCTTCTTGTGAAATCTCTCAACACTGAATGGTTGTAACTTCTGTGTCTCCTAGAACTATGTGAACTTCTGAATGTCCGTTTAACTCACAGCCCTTCAGTAGCTGATCCTTCCAGGTATCACATTTTATTTTATTTTATTTTGTACATACACAGCTATGTACTTGGCCAAATGCTTGGAGAGACTTCTATGCAGATTCTAGTGTGCTCCTGTTTTGCTCTCTTCAGAACCCTGATTTGCATATTTGAGCTATCTCCACAGTACTAATCTCTGCTACATGCTTTTTATGCCAGTGGAATTGCTGATCTCTGTTAGGATTTCACCCCTCTGTGCTGTTGTATGAAATTGATTCTAAGGCAGAAAGCCTGGGCATGTGGAGTTCACATTAGATATTTCCCTAACCAAATGAATCAAAGACTTGCAATATTTGTTGTCCAAGACCTGAAAACAGTTGTTTTCTATGACAGGTTTAGTGTTATCATTGTGTATGGTATTAGGGGAAATTCTGATGTTCATTTTTCCAGCATAGCTAGAACAAGAACTGCCCAAGTTACTAAACTTAAACTGTAAATAAATAAATAAAACTAATAAAAAATACTCGTATCATATATCTGGCTTACAAGCTTCCACACTTTTTTACTTGTAATGCTTTATTTGTCAATGTCAAATTGTGTCCTCTCTCAAGGAAAACCTTCATATGCCTTCGGTGATTAATCCATTCTATTTCGTATGTAAATTCTTATGTCTATTCTTTACAACCTATTTTGAAGTAATCTCATACTGTTCGCTGATGTGACTTATACTGTTTTACTACATTAAAATATATTCTATTAATTTCTCAATTATGTTCATGCAGTTATATTTTCCTTTTATGGGAATTACAGTTTACATTTATCTGTTTTCTTTCAATAACTATAAGGTAATATTCAAACATTATCTTACCAAAATATTCAATGATTAACTATAATTTCAATATTCATACAGTAATTTTTAATCATAAATATATAAAATTAATAAAACCACATATTTAAAATCAATGACTTTTAGTTTTATAATTGCTTAGTGTTATTTCTTCCACATTATTAGATATGTTAGGTAAATAGATTATTCTGAATTGTTAGCGATGAAATTTTATTACACTAAATATCTTTTTTAAGATACAGAAACTTAGACTGAGGGAGGTTTAATGATATCAAAGACTAGACATCTACTTAAACTTTGCACTACAGTTCACTCACTTGTTTTTGGACTTCTAATCGAATGCTCTTTGTACTAAACAGTCTGAGTGTGAACTTTCCATGTGATTTATAAAGAAATAGAAAATTTTTAAAATCTGGTTCATGGAAAGTATACAATCAATCCAAATAATTGAAGCAATAGAACACAAAATCATTTACTGAATTTCTTGAGATAATTTTATAACAATTTCTGAACAGTTTGAACTTTAGGGATAGGTACAAAAAACAAAAGTAAGAAATAATTTTATTTTTCTTCACTTACCCCCATTCTGCTGTGAGTACTTTTCTTTATTGAGTAGAAGATCTTATTGTAACAGCACTAACTCCATTTTGAATCCCTGCCATGTAACAGGAAAAAATTTGCTTACTTGAGTTTTAATTACTTATTTAAGTTTGTAGATTATTCATTAAGACTATAGCAATCTCAGAACAATAGGACATTCAACATAAATAAAAGGGAAATATGCTGACCAGAAATTCCAGGAACAGACTGACCAGCAGTTTTAGCCACAACTAGATAAGAACAGCCTAACGATGCCAGCAAAGGTCCCAAGACATTGACCAAGACAGCAGTGACTGACTGCCTGCTTGAGTTTGCACACATAGCTCCTCCACAAGGACACTCTGATTATGACTTACGCTTATCCTGATTTCCCTTAAAAACTCTTGGTCCAGAGCTACAATTCAGAGGTAGTCTTGAAACAAGGTCACTAATTTCCCAACTTGCCTGTTTCCCTAATAAAGCTAACTTTCCTTCTTACCAACACTTGTCCTCCAGCGTTGGTTTTTCAGGCGTCAAACGTCCCGAACCCGAGTTTGGTTACAATATTTGGCGAGCAAGTCAGGAGCCTCACGCTCCCTGAGCTGTTAGCTCAGCTCCCAACAGATGAAGCAATTGGCTGCAGCAGTGCACCAGGTCTAACTTGTTTAGGTTACCGAGGGGATCTTTAGATTCCCAATGGTTTTAGCAGTTGACTGTGGCAGCATATATGGGCTAACCCTCTCTTGCTACCAGAGGTTAGCAGCAAGCCTTCTGTAGCACCAGCTACTTGTGGTTGGCCAAGCCTGACACAGGCAAACTACAGGGACAGTCCCAGCAGCTGCCAAGGGTCTTTTTTCCCTTTAGGGAAACTCCCTTCTTTCCCTCAATTGATGCCAGCTGCCTATTTTCACGTAAAGTTGGTAAAAGGGAACAAGTTTTCTAGATGAGCCAACTAGTTCTATAACAAGGTACATCCACGTGTGAACACCAGGGGTCCTCTTTCCTTACCATTCGGGCCTTTGGGGCCATTCGTGGTACCGTTGATAGAAGAAACAACTTGTAGTAACTCCGTACCGGTCTCTTCCTTTGAAGAAGATTGTGTTTGAGAAGCGTTTCATTAGTTTTGATTGTGTTGTTTTCTTGTTACCGATGGAGGTATTTTGCAGATTCTCTTTCAAAGAGACAGAATATTAGCTAACTGGTCAGCCTATAGCTATGACCTTGGGACAAAGGAAAAACAAAACAAAACAAAACAAAACAAATGGTATTTTGTTGTAATACAGCATGGCAAATGCATGTGTTGGATTCAGAAGAGAGGTGGCCTTTAAATTAGGTTTTTGAACTTTTATACAATCTTACAGCTTGGACAGCTTTATCAAAGATCAGGTAAATGTAAAAAATACCTATGTTCATGTATTTATTCTATCATGTAATAAAGATGCTTTCCAGAAAGGTTCCCAGTTCATGGTGCAAAGAGGACTGCATAAAGTGAAATCTCCTTGGCTTCTACTGCCTGAGAAAGATACGGAAGGAAAAAAGAAGCATGTTGGGAAAAAACCTGAGGCAGGGCTTGCAGTGGTGTCTGACGTAATGTCCTCTGGAATGTGTCTAGACTTGCTGGCTCCTTGCTTCTAGCCCTCCTAGGCTCCTAGATCAATTATATTCCCATTATCTCAAGTATCAGAACATGTTCCATATAAACGCTAAACTGTCACAGCTGTAGGTCACAGCTGTAGATCATGTCCCTGCCCTTTTGACCCCCACATTCTCACCACCTGTTTCCATGTTGGATTACCAATAAATAACGTGGGCTTCCAGAGCTCGGGGCCTTCACAGCTTCCATGCATTAACGATGCCCCCCCTGGTCCCACTTTACTTCTCAAACTGTCTTTTTCTCAATCCTTTGACTCTGCCAGACTTTGTTGCCCCCACGACCTATTGTTGGGTCTGATCTCCCCAACAGAAGCAGGAGGATAGGATGATTTTGTTAGCCTTAAACTTGCTACAGAGAAATGATGCTGTGGTGTTGCAAGTGCCTTCCCTGGCGCTGCCCGTTCTGGCACCTGTGCAGGTTCCCATGCTGACCCTGCCGGCGTTGTACCCTGAGCTGCTCCTTCCTCTACCCACTCTCCCAGAAGACCATTTAAATAATCCATATTTACAAGATGCAGTGGCCCCTCTACATTATGCAAACAGGTCAGAGACAGTCTCCTCTTTTAAAACCTGACTAGTTATTCAATGCACAAGGTCAATGGGTCCCCCCTTTTAAGAAGCAACAGGAATTAAATGCACATGGCCAACCCATGGGATTTTGAGGATTACATTCACCTTTCTCCACTTCAGACTTGGTAAGCTAAAAATAATATAAGCCCTTCCTACAGAGATGACCCACAGCACATGGCAGAATTATGTACCACTATATTCTCCATATATTTCCTCACTTGGGTGGACATTCAAACACCATTAAATTTCATGATCATGGCCGGTAAAAGGAGACTAGTCATAGACAAAGCCAGTGATGAGACCAGGCAGCTACTTCAGAAAGACCCTGCTGGGACCTCTGATCCCCCACAGGGACGACTCCCTTAATGGAGCTCAGTTGAGACTACAACAATGAGGAATGCCAAGACTAGAATACTACTAAAAATATGTTTTGATGGGACTGAGTAAAGGAGTACCCAAGAAGTGTAGCATCAGTAAAATCCATGATATCCAACAGGAGGCTAATGAAAATTCAGCCACTGGCTGGAACCAGTATATCAGTCTTATAAAAAAATACTCAGGTATGGATCTAGAGGCCCCAGAAAATATTTGGACAGTCAATCTGACTTTCATCAGCCAAAGCACTTCAGGTATGAAAAGGAAGTTGAAAAAAATCAAAGAATAAACCCTTCTCTCTTGGTAGAAATTGCTTACAGACTTTTCAATGCCAGAAAAACAAGAAGAGCCAGACAGGTGCCCACTCTTGTAGAAAGCATTCAGAAAGGTAAAAGAGGGCCTGAGAAAAGTAAGGGACAAAACAGAATAGGACTCCCAGGCAAGGATCCATGTGCCTACTGTTGGGAATCTGGACAATAAAATAATGATTGCTACAGGCTAAAAGGGAAAGATGACAGTAAAAAAAAAAAGAAAAAAAAAAGGGTAAGAGAGAAAAAGAAAAAAATAGAAAGCCAAAGAAACAAACAGACAAGTAGAACAAGACTGTGGCTCTGATAAGACTGAGGAGGCTCAGGTGTTCCCCTTGATATAATGGAGTCAATAATCATTTTCCCACAGAAACCCTGGCTACAAATGATATTGGAGTATAAAATGGTTGACTTCTTATTTAATACTGAAGCAACTTCAGTTTTAAATACTAAATTAACTACAAGTACACAAGATATAGTTCCAGTGGCAGGAGTCAATAGAAAACAAGCAAAGACCTTTCCCTCAGCCTTTAGAACCCAAATTGGGAGATACAAAGTTAAGACATAGTTTTTTTTATATATGCCCAATTGCCCTATTCTGTTGTTGGGATGACAATTACTCTGCCAAACTAAATGCTTAAGTAAACTTTGCTCCTAAAAAACAACATCTAAGGATCCAGATCCCACCCAAACAGGCCTTGTGTTTACAGACATTGACGACTCAGCCTACAAACAAGACCCAGGAATTGTTTCCACCTGCAGTCTACTATAGACTAAGCAATACTGTTTGGGCCTAAGGGGAATCCAGATGAGCTACTAGAGTTCAGATGGTCTGCACTACATTAAAAGGAGTTACAATCCCACATAAAAACAAACAAACAACAACAACAGCAACAAAAAAAAACAGCATCCTCTGAAAAGGGAAGCATTAGAAGGCCCTCTGCCAGTATTACAAAGGTATTACTTTTGAAGTCTGAGCTTATTCAACCATGTCACTCTCTATACAATACTCCTAATTTCCCGGTAAAATAACGACATTCAAATGAATATCAATTTGTGCAACACTCGAGAACACTTAATGATATAATTCAAGATACTCATCCAACAGTAGGTAACCCGTATGCCTAACTCACTATTATCCCACGAGATTATGGCTGGTTCTCAGTATGAGACTTCAAAGATACTGTCTTTTGCATACCAGTTAAAGAAAACCCCAGTTCTTGTTTGCCTTTAAATGGCATGATCCAAAAGCTGAGGCAATTCTCCAATACTACTATGCTATGTTACTCCAAGAATTTAAAAATGTCCTCACCATTTTCGGGGAAATTTTGGCTAAAAATTCGAGGGACCTACAGTTAAACAGAAGGGGACTATTACAATATATATATGGCTTACTAAGGCCAGCCCCAGTTATAAAGACTTCCTGTAAAACACATACTGGATTTAAATAACCTAGCTGAATGGGGTTATAAAGTGACCCCACATAAGGTCCAAACATGCAGAAAAAACGTAGTCAACTTGGGGGTTCCACCTACAGCAAGGTAAGCAGTCTTATGACTGATAAGAAACAGGTAGTAGCTGCCATTAAAGCCCTCCCCAAAACAGAAACATTTTAAGAGAATTCTTGGAGATGGCTCGCTTTTTTTGACATTTAGCTTTCTAACTTTGGACTCACAGTAAAACCCTTGTATGAGGCTTTAAAATGACTGAGTTGGAATCCTTGCATTAGACAATGAAATACCAAAATGCATTTGGTAATATAAATAAAAAATTAACATTGGCTTTTGCCTTGAGGCTCCCTGGCCCCCAAAAGCCCTTTCCCCTGTAAGTATATTTTAAAAAGAGAATTGAACTAGGAGTTTTGACCCAGAAACTTGGGGAACAACTGTAACCTATTGTACATTTTTTTGAAACAGAAAAAACAGCCAAAGGATGACCTCCCTGCCAGAGGGCAGTAGCTGCCACGTGTGACTTATTACAAGAAACCAACAAATGTACTTTACGACAACCTATAACTGTGTATGTTCCCCATCAAGTGTTAACCCTATTAAAACAAAAAGGAGATAACTGCGGGGCGTATGGGCAAATATCAGGCCGTTTTTCTGGACAATCTTAATACCACCCTCCAAACCACTGCAACCCTAATCCCCACAACACTGCTCCTTAGCAGTTCAGTGCAAGACGCAGAGCCTAAGCATAACTGTTTATAAATAAATCAAACAGTTTATTCCAGCCATCTAGACTTGTGTGATCAGCTGATAACAACTCCAGACTAGAAATTGTTCCTCAGTGAGAGCAGTTTCATGAAAAATAAACACCATTGAGCAGGGTATACACTGACCACTCCGGAACAGATAATGGAAGCCCCTGCACTTCCCCCGGTACATCAGCCCAAAACGTAGAATGAATAACCCTTACCAGAGCCTTAACTTTGTCCCAAGGGAAAGAGGTTAAGAGTTGCACAGATTCTAGATATGCCTTCATGGTAATACAAGCACATGGGGCAATATAGAACAAAAGAGATTTACTAACCTCTAATAACAAAAACATTAAACATCCTAATAATGAATACTAAAGGTGGTGCCGCTACCATCTAAAATGGCTATTATATTTTGCTTAAGTTAAACTATCTTAATCTTTGCCAGTAATACATAAAAAACTGATGGTTAGATTTGCCATTCCAACCGCTACTCAGTATATGACCATGTGGGACCATTTAGTATGTACTGTATACCATAAAAAACCAAGGATCACTCATTTCACCTCTGAAAAGACACACAATCCCCCATGCCTTTCCAGATGGGTAAAAACTAATGCCAACACTGTGACTCTAACACCAGGGAAGGCTTTAAAATGAGGCTTTAAAATGACTGAGTCGGAACCCTTGCATTAGACAATGAAATGCCAAAATGCATTTGATAATATAAATATGAAATTAACATTAGCTTTTGCCTTGGGGCTCCCTGGCCCCCAAATGCCCTTTCCCCTATAAGTACATTTCAAAAAGAGAATTGGACTAGGAGTTCTGATCCAGAAATTTGGGGAACAACTAAAACCTATTGCATATTTTTTGAAACAGAATAAACAGCCAAAGGATGGCCTCCCTGCCAGAGGGCAGTAGCTGCCACATGTGACTTGTTACAAGAAACCAACAAATGTACTTTACGACAACCCATAACCCTCCCCCTCTACAACCAAGAACCTGTAATCACATCCATAACAGATGATTTAATAGATTTCCCTGGAAATACTTCGGGAAAACAATAAAGCCATTTAGATTAGTAAAACAAATGAGTATATGTTTTGCCCTGAAAGATATATATTAATATACATTCATAATTGAGTACGAAGGGCTTATCATTGCTTGTAAAATGACACACATTCAGGATAATGCCTACTAGACATGTTAATAACTCCTTTCACCCTTCACCCTCCTAAAAAATTTAAAAAATACAATAAGACATTGGACAAGCTCTCTCAAGACTTGAAAGACTTTCTTACCAATATACCCATATACCGTCAGAACCCATGTACTTCTTTGGGTACTCTTTTCTGTCTTCATGGAGGAATGGTTTTATATTATCATGAACTGATAAATCTACCCAGGACTTTAATCATAATTGCTACTGAAGCCACTAAGTCTCTTGCAAACTTACAAAAATTAGTAGATCCATTAATACAAGTAATGCTAAATAGCAGAATAAACCTACACTATATTTTAACACAGGGAGATGATGTTTGTGTTGTTACTAATTCCTCCTGTTGAATGTATATCAGTACTTCTTCTCAAGTAGAAAGAAACATTTAAAAGTTAGAGAGCAAGTGATCTGGTTACAACAAACTCTCAACCATTATATCCCCGTGTTTGGAGGAGGCTGGGATTTGTTTTTTAGCCTATTCTCTGAACTAAATATCAGCATGATACTATCTGCTGAACTAAAATCAGCATGAGAGAAAATTTTTAAATTAAAATGAATGATTCTGCTGATAATTACTGACATATTCTTAAGATTTAAATTGGTAATGTTATGCTTTACCAAAATTTACAAAAAGGTCAGCAATGTCATTAATGAAAAGTTAACTCTGATTTCTCTCCTACCACAGAAAAGAACTAAAAACTCTGTATGACACTATGTCAAAATCTTCCAACTAAAATACCCACTACGTCCAAGTTCAGAAGTAGTTACAGAAGATGAGACCTTCACCCATTTTCCGTAGATAGGGAAAGATACATTGGCAGTGGGGAATTTGTAACAACACTGACTCCATTTTGAATATCCACCATGTTAAAGAAAAAAATGTTGCTTATTTGAGTTTTAATTACTGCTTTGCCTAAGTCTGTAGATTATTCACTAAGAACAGAGCAATCTCAGAAAAACAGGACTTTTGACAGAGATAAGAGAAGTATGCTGACCGGCAATTTCAGAATAGACTGGCCAGCAGTCTAGGCTGCTACTAGGTAAGAACAGCTTAACAACACCAGCAAAAAGCTCTGACCAAGACAGCGAAGATTCACTGCCTGCCTGAGATTGCACATGTAGCTCCTGCCACAAGAACACTTTGATCACCACTTGCTTTTCCCCTGATTTCCCTGAAAAACTTTGGTATGGAGCCACCATTTGAAGAGGTAGCCTTTGCAGGTGAGTTCACTATCCTCACAGGTTGTTGGCTTCCCTAATAAAGCTAACTTTTCTTCTTGCCAACACTTGTTTCTTGAACATTGATTTTCCAAGCAGCAAGAGGCCAGAAATTAAGTTCAGTTACCTTATCAATAATGCAGGAAAATGTCATAATTTTCACATGATTTTAGTTATTTTTTTTTAAATACTTCAGTTGATTCTAGTTCTAAACTTTAATCTCATATGCAATTTAAATATGATCTCTTCCCCACAACATTGAGAATTGAGATGTGTGAGGAGTGTGGTCTTTTATTTCTTCTATTCTTTCTGTAGCCTTAAGAGGAGGGTACGTTGTCTGTGCCTGGAACATCCCTTTCCCCTGCATTCTCTAGGTCAATGGAGTTCAGACACAGGAGGGAGGAAAAGAAAAGGAGGTGCCTTTTGATTACCTAAACTTTTACTGTCTTTTCTCTGTTAATTGTAAACATTTATGGCTCTATTTCCTTTGTGCAGAAGACAAGAAATGCTAATTATCTTGAGAGATGGGTGTGAATGATTTTGGAGTCTCCTAGTAGTAAGGCCTTCAAAGTCATGTTTTCTTGATTTGCAGATTCTGATGTATTTTATCTCCCCACTTACCTCAACTTCCACCCTCACATCTTATATCCCACCTAGACACTTACTATTCTCTTTGATAGCGTACCAGTAAGATATCAAATGGGTACAACATTAGGAAAACTTTGAAGATTAAACAATGTAATTGAGAAAGAAACCCAGAACACACACAAAACACTGTCCCTATAAATTAGTTTAAAAACTGTCCCTATAAATTAGTTTATTTCAAAAATTTTTAAACCAGGTTTTTCAGTAATTGTTGAAGCTAAACATAAATTATTTTAGTGTCTCAAAACTAAAGCAACTTTATTGAGTGGGAAAAAAAAATCTCCACAAGAAGAGATATGTACTCTTTTAGACTTTTTAATCAAATTTTAATTGAAAAGAAATTTTTTCAAAACTTACATTCACTCATTAAACATGATCATGATTATCATAACAAATTATCTCTCATATTTGTTAAAAGATTTCATGGAAACTAAATGAACTGGATTTCTTGTGTAAACATAGTCTCTATGTGGCCCATAGTCTCCACCTATTATGAGGATAAGGAAAGCAGGAGATGTCCCTGACCACTCAGAATGTATTTCTGTTTCTCTACATTGTGACACTTAAATGTTTTATTAATGCAAAATTTTAGTGACTAGATATTATATTTCTTCACTTTTCCTCATATGTGATACAGTGTGGAGGAAACTGTGGATCTCTATTAATTATTTGTTAATTTGAAGTTAATCTAGAAATAGAAATCATCTTGTGATTTTACACTGTTTTTTGATCATAGAGAAGAATTATATATATTATCTCTATATATATATAGATCAAATTGATATTTAAAATAATAGAAATGAGGTAGTTTGGTTTTAAAGAGCAAGGTTATATCCATCAGAATATCTAGATAAATTATCTTCAGTTAGTCACTACACATTTATTTTCTAAGTTAACTATCCTTTAGAAAATCTCCTGGCTTTTGACATATCTATATTTTATCAATTTGTATCTATGTATCTTGATAGT
This sequence comes from Colobus angolensis palliatus, assembly GCF_000951035.1. Taxonomy (NCBI): domain Eukaryota; kingdom Metazoa; phylum Chordata; class Mammalia; order Primates; family Cercopithecidae; genus Colobus; species Colobus angolensis. The sequence goes on along the minus strand of NW_012115055.1, from coordinate 7,501,792 downwards.
TAGCTATCTACCTATCTCTATCCCTCTACCTATCTGTGTAACTTTCATTCATATAGCAAAAGCAGATACTCCTCTGGTGGTATGATTGTTTACTTCTAGGGGGAAAAATTCCCCAATATATTCTTTCTTCTTTGCCACAATCAAGATAACCAGTAGAAAATGCCAAACTATGAATTTAGCATTTGTTTGAGCAAGGAACTAAGCTGAGTTGTTGGTAATAAAGAAGACAGCCTAAACAACACTGAAGGATGAAGTAGCCAATATATTATAACAAACAGCGGATGCCAAGTATCTATTCCTTGTCTTTTTCTTGCCAGAGAACCATAGCTTTTGGATATTTACAAAGCTTCTGAATAAATGCAGACCAATGGTACACATACAAAATGAGAAAATGATTCACTGCTTTCCATATAAACTATTAACTAACTTAACTAACTTAGATATTGAGAACTCGGAGAGCTGGGATTTTTATCTTTTTTTTTTTCATTTGAATGTTGAAGACATTTTTTCTCTTCTTTTAAAAAATGCTTTAAACTGTATTTATAAAAAATGTCTTATTTTTATTATTAAAAAAAAGGAAGTTTAGGATTTTTTTCCCAACTCTGTGAGTAATTACTTTGTAGTTTGACAAGAGTTTTGTTCAATCTGTATATTGCTTTGGGCAGTATGGTCATTTTAACGATATTGATTCTTCCAATCCATAAGCATGGGGTGTTTTTCTATTCAATTATGACATCTATTTCTTTCTTTTGTGTTTTGTAGTTCTTCTCATAGAGGTCCTTTACCTCCTTGATTAGCTGTATTCCCAGGTATTTTATTTGTGTGTGTGTGGCTACTACGAACGGGATTGAATTCTTGATTTGGTTCTCAGCTTGAACATATTATGTTGAATAAGAATAGTGAGTGTGGACATTCTTGTCGTGTTCCAGTTCCTAGGAGGAATGTTTTCAACTTTTCTCTGTCCAGTATGATGTTGACTATGAGTTTGTTGTATATGGTGTTATTATTTTGAGGTATGTTCCTTTGATGCCTGATTTGTTGAGGGTTTTTATCACGAAAGGATGTTCGATTTTGTGAAATATATTTTCTGCATCTATTGAGATAATCGTAGGATTTTTGTGTTTATGTGGTGAGTTACATTTATTCATTTGTGAATGTTGAACTGTATTGTATCCCTGGAATAAAATCCACTTGGTTCTATTAAATTATCCTTCTGATGTGCAACTGGATTTGATTTGCTAGTATTTTGCTGAGGATGGTAGCATCTGTTGCCATCAAAGATATTGACTTGTAGTTTCTTTTGTTGTTGTGTCCTTACCTGATTTTTATAACAGAGTGATGCTGGTTTCATAGAATGTGGTATGGAAAACAATAAGGAAACTTCTCAAAGAAGTAAATATAGAACTGTCATTTGATCCAGCAATCCCATTGGTAGGTATTTACCCAAAGGAAAAGAAACCGTTATATAAAACAGCACCTGCACTCACATTTATCACAGCACTATTCACAATCATGGAATCAGCCTAAGTCTCTATCAATGGTTGATTGGATAAAGAAAATGTAGTATATCTACACCATGGAATACTATGCAGCCATAAAAAATTAAATCATATCCTTAGTAGCAACATGGATGGAGCTGGAGGCCATTATATAACGTAAGAGAAATAACTCAGAAACAGAAAATCAAATATTTTATGTTCTCACTTATAAGTAGAAGCTAAACAATGGGTACACATAGACATAAAGATGGAAACAGTAGACACTGGGGATTCCAAAAGCAGGGATGTTGAGAGAGGGTGAGGGTTGCAAAACTATCTATTGGGTTCAGCGGTCACTATTTGGGTGATGGGTACGCTAGAAGCCCAAACCCCACCATTACACAATATATCCATGTAACACATTTGCACATGTACATGCTGAATCTAAAATAAAATATTTTTAAAGATAATTTCTTTATTTTAATGATTAAAAAATGTTTTTTTATTATCCAAATATATTTAATATGCAAAAGTATTCAGAGATCCTGCTAGCAGTACAGATTACCATGAATTAGGTAAATGAGAAAGAAGAAACACACTGATTTGATGCTTGGAAAAATGCAATAGATTTGTAGGAGCTGAGTAATTGGATACTCATGCTTATATGTTCTCTGTACCTTGTAATTCTAAACAGATACTCTGTTAGTGTTACCTAGCAAGAATACATAATTATCATTTCTATTGTGATGATTTTTAACATTTCAATAGTGTTAAAATGATAAATATATATTTCTCCTGATTTTATGGTAATAACAAAACAACTACCAACACAGATATGATATAATATTCCAATTCCCTGAGTTGTGTGATGAATCATAAGCCAAACTGGTTTTCTTTTTTCTGATAACTACATGAGAATGTATAAGGCAGGAATGCCTAAAATCAGTGATAGATTGAAAGTTTATGAGCAGGAAAATGTGGAAACTAGAAAAAGTAAATCATGTTTTCTCAAATTCAGTTTATTCCGCTGTAAAATGATACCTTCAGGTTGAATGAAATGAACTTGCATAGTCTTTTTAGAGATAATGTGTAAAAGATAATCATTTCTTAAGTATAGATCATAAGTCCTATACTTCTGATACAGAAAACAACCAAACCCTTACCTTCACTTCTCTTCATTTTTCCATTCTTCTATCTTCTATGCCTATTTTTTTCTTTTTTTCCTACTATTATGTATATACAAATGAAAATGTACTTATAATCCCCAAACAGGAGCAATTTGATTTTATGTTTTCTCAGCTTAAAAACACTTGTTGAGCAGAATTTTGTTGATTTTTTTCTGATAGCTTTAAAGATTCATTGTAAATTTTAATTTCAATGTAAGTACAGATATTAAAGTATAATATATTAAAACAAAATATTTTTATCTTTTCCTGGATCTGGTTGCATATTGAAGTTCATTATTTTCATCTCTGGAATTATTTGTATATATTCTATATTCCTATTATTTAAAAAATTTAACAGTGAATGATTTATTGCAAAACTTCTGTGTATTAGTAAGATATCTTGAGGTGTCCAACTCTGAGCAGTGGAAGTGCTGCTAATTGGACAGATCTGGAGGATTATGAGACATGAGTGAGAATTTACAGTTATTAAATATTAAAGACAATAAGCTATCCAGTATAATTAGAATAGGAGTTTTAAAATATAGCATATAATTAATTACAGGAATTGTAAAGAAATAAGTTTACTGCTTTATTGCCTTTTATAGGTTCTATGTTTACCAGGAAGCAAAACACACTTAAAACTTTCATTCCTGTTACAATACCACCTTAAATATATGACACGCTGTTTAGACCAGAAATCACATCTCTTAATTGGAAAGAGAAACAAAGTTATGAACAATCTTAGGAAAATAAATGTTTATTTTGTCCAGATTCAAAGAACCTCTATCATTGTGAGCCAACCACTTCCCATTGTCCTTTCTTCTAATACTAAAAACCTAAGTTTCTTCTGGAAAACCATCTCATGCCCTATTCTCAGTCCGATGTTGGTGAAGATTGAGGTTGAATCTGTTATCCCAGGAGTAAGCATTTGAATCAAATCTGACAGAGCAGCACCTCAAAATTCCTTGGCCTCAACGAGTGGCTCAGATAAAAGAGCAATCTACCTATTCTATATATTGATAATGGTGTACTTCACAAAATTTACCATAAAGGTGAAATTGGTCTCTCATTCAACCAATTATGTGGATGCTCTTACTTCCTTACCCAACCTGTTTAATTCCAGAGGAATCTGAGGAATGCATTATGGATACTCTGCACTCACATTCAAGGCATACTTGCAAGTTTTCTTGCATATCTTTTCTTCTGGCTGGACCACTGGCACTGCATTTTAAAGTAACTGGCATTGCAATATGCACATGAAATGCTTTTCAAACTGGATATGAATATCTTGATGTTTCAGTTCTTCCAAGGAAATGTTTCTCAGATTTATAATATATTGATAATACACATAACTTTTCGAAGATATCATGAGGTTTTGCTTTTTTAATTTTTCCTATTTCATGAAAATGTTTCTGAAAATCTAGAAAAGGATGGTCAAATCATACTCTTCCAGATGATCTGGGATTCTTTTTACGTTTGTAGCTTAGTAGAAATCTAGAGTTTTATCAATTTGTTTTAAAAAATTAGCGTAGTAATTTTATAGAATTTTCATTTCATTGTATCTGTTCTCTATTTATGGTTGTAGGTCCATCCTCAAACCTTTTATTTTTTTTAGTTATTATATGACAGAAATATGATTCTACTTATAGGAGTTTTACTGGTTTTAGAGTGATTTTTATTTTTTTTCTATTCTATGTTCTGGTGTTTCCTACCTTTTATATTATTATTTTGTCTTACTGTTTTTCTGTTTTTCATTATATTCTGCTTTTGAAAGCATAATAAATAAAATATATGTATTTATGGTAAAAATAAAGTTACCAATATCATTTTATACATTTACTTATCATTATTATTATTATCATTATTGAGATGGAGTCTAGCTCTGTCATCCAGGCTAGAGTGCAAGTGGTGCAATCTCGGCTCACTGTAACCTCTGCCTCCTGGATTCAAGTGATTCTCCTGCCTCAGCCTCCCAAGTAGCTGGGATTACAGGCACACGCCACCACACACGGCTGATTTTTGTATTTTTAGTAGAGATGGATTTTCACCATGTTGGTCAGGCTGATCTCAAACTCCTGACCTCGTGATCCACCTGCCTCGGCCTCCCAAAGTACTGGGATTACAGGCATGAGCCACTGCGCCCAGCCTATACATTTATTTATTAAGTGAAAAACAGTACAGTGTCCTTTACTCCACCCTGTCTCATTGGCTGATGGACACATTCTCTGACAAGATATAACACTGGGAACCAAGTTTTTTGATGCCTTTGTTCCTACATCAGTTCCCAGTGTCTAATATAATAGTATATAGATTGGCCCAAGATGGGGTCCGTTCATTTTCCGACTACCTGAGTTGTGTAAACCCTAAATGTATTACATACATGAAAAGCTTAAACATAAAATCTACCCTGTAGATATAACTCCTTCTGTCTCTATAACTGATCTATGTAGCAACTATATATCTTGAAACAGAAATTTGTGCTTTTATCACATGGCAATTTGGAATATGTAGAAAATACAATGGATAATTGGGGAAATATTCATGTTATATTAGATCAGATACTTCAAGTAAAGAAGAAACGTAACAGTTGTTATTTCAGTACTGACTTTAAAGCTGTTAGTTGTTGATGTAATGTGGACTAAAAATTAATATTAGTATTTACTAACTACCCTGCTTATTGTGGCAGAGAAAACAGTATATACCAATCCACATGATTGATTATCATAAGCAATAAAAATTATTCCAGATTTTGGCAATAAGTTGATTATTAGACTTCACTTACAGTAGTGTTATGTGAATTCACCTGATTTTTTTTTTTCCTGAGTGTGTAGTTCAGTCACAATTTAGAAGAGACTTGTATCAGGAACAAAACCCAGGTAATATTTTAAACCTGAAATCTCACTAATTAAAACCACCATGTCACCCACTTACCTACGTAACAAACTTGCACATTCTGCACATGTACCCCACAACTTAAAAAAAAATAAGCAAAATAAAACTGCTGGTTCAATGTAATTCAGTTCAACTAAGTTCATCTTCACCAACAGCAGACTGAGAATAGGGTGTGAGATGGTTTTCCAGAAGAAACTTAGGTTTTTCTTACTAGAAGAAAGGACAATGGGAAGTGGTTGGCTCACAATGATAAAGGTTAAGCATTCTAATCACTGTATGCAAAAAGGAAATTGAAATGGATGTTGGAAAAGCCACTCCATGTTACCTACTAGATTCTTTATTTTAAATGCATTTGTTGCACTATCTGATTCATATGTACTTCCATACTAGAAAAAAGGCTCCGAGAATTCAGTAGTTTTCTCTGTTTTTGTCGTTACCTAATGCAACACATTTCACATATGTGATTCTCAAAAAAATATGCATTGAAAAATCAAATAGCTTAATGCTGAAAATGCAATAAAGGTTCTTGTTTTTTCCCAAATTAGTCAAGAATGATAAGAGAAGAGAGAGCCCTTACTGAAATACTAAAAAAAAAATTCCTTCCCCTGGCAAAATATTTCTAAAGTGCATTTAGTAGAATAAACACATCCTAAAGCTAAGAATTTAGGGTAATGGAGACATAGCTTGCCAAATCCAAACTTCATGTCTCAAATTGGATTCCCCCTGTATTGCTATTATACATTAAAATAAAGTCCAAAACACATCTTTCTGCCTGACAAACTCAACTTGCTCCCTTTTCATACATTTTTAAAATAATAGCCATTTGATCGTTTGTAAATATAAGCTAGATGATAGTAAATGCTACAAATATTTGAAAATCTTTCATTAGTCAAGCATTAATACAAAATCCTTAATTTGGTCAATAAGAGTCTCTATTCAGAAGTCTGCACATACTTCCATAAACTCACCCTGTTCCTTTATTCCATACGTTATGCTCTAGGCATTCAATGATGTCTTACATTTGAATGCAAAATAATTTTTCCTAACTTGCAAGCTTCCTCATAACCTAGGATGAGAACTTGCAAGGACAGATTGCAAGTTTGAATTTCTTGGTCACACCACTCCAATAGTAGTTTCTATTTATTTGTTTTTGTTTAAATTCATGGAGTTTAGCTCTCGATTTGGTTCACCCACTGTAATTAAGAAAAGCTGAAATTATCAGTCTAGTCAATAAGTAATTGTAATATATTATTTGTGATTCTAAATTGGTACTCATTTCCAACTAAGATTGAGATAGGAGCAAGATAAATTATTTTCTTCATTTCGTATTTATTTTGACTATGGCTGGATAAAAGTTGATGTTTTATTTAATATTATTTATTTGATTCCAAGGTTTTCTGCTTGCAGACAACCTCTTTCTCAGGTCATAAAATTAAAATTCTGTTTATAATTCATTCACAAGACTTAAAATATCAAAATAGGTTATTTTCCTAAAAGCGCTATGACATACATAATAAGAAAAAATAAAGTTAAATATAATTTGTAAAAGTTACGTGTTTACAGTACCTGTACCAGTACAGACAATAGTAAATAGCTCTGTAATGATTATATATTTAATCTCTGCTATTCTACCTTATGTATTAATATAACACAAATATTATTTGGTGACTACCAAAGAGAGTACAGTTTCTTAACTTTTTAATCTAAAATAAAATCTCCCAAATTTTATTGCAACAAACTTCTAATTTATAGAAAAGTTGAAAAAAATTTGTAGTGACCAACACAATCTGTTACCTCAATTCAAAATTAGTTAAGATTTTGCCACACATGCTGAAAATATAGATATTAAAAGTTTATTGCAGACAGTATGATGCTTTTCCATAGAATAGCTTGGAAAAGATCTCCTTAAAACAAGAACAGTCTCCTACATAAACATGGTAGGATATGATCAATCAGAATAACTCATCTATTTTTATCTAGAAAAATCTCCTCCCCATTGTTTAAAAATAACATTGATATGTTAAAAAGATTGGAAAAATTTTGCAATTTTATCTCACATTCTAGTGATTTTCTCACTCTATCATTATTTTATTAGCTGGAATTATTTTATAAAGGGAAACTTTTCTTCCTAACTTGGATGACACATATTTTTATGAAATTATATAATTATGTTATATATATGACATAGATATGAAATATGTATATATGTTTTCTTGTAAAGGCTTGTTGAATGCTTAGTTTTTTCTTTTTAACTATCAACTTTCAGAGCAAGAGGATGGTGGAATAATCAACTTCATTCTCATTCTCTCTTCCTATCTCTCCACTGTTGACTTAAGGGTTTTTATTTTAGAGTGTTTTAAAATCATTTACACTTACTATATTTTCATGTTACAGTTTGACTATAAGGAAAACCTTCACACTAGTTCCTTGATCTTTCTAACACTACCATTACCCCTTCCACCACCTTGTTAGTAGAAAGTTTTGTTGCTTTCAAGGATAGTCAGTTTCTAAACATTTGTTGGAAGTTCCCTGTGACATACACAAAATCAGCCGTTTCTTTATTAGTTTATTTTGGTGAGAAATTCTATTCAGACAGAAAAATCCAGATCACAGAACTTTTCACTGTTGCTGGGTTTGCATTATTTCTAAGTCCGTTTTTGTGATGAAGGCCAGAAAATACATGTACTTGAAAAAAAGAAATCTAAATGAGTCCACACTGGCATTTTTCATTCTGAAATTATTATAGGAAATTTACTTAATTTCCACAATTCTATAATTTTAGGTTTTTTTATTTGAAAGTCTTTGTTCTTGATACAACAAATAAATATGTAACTGCTGTATTAATCAACATTTTTTTCAAAATAGCATTATAAATATCATAATTGATAATATGCCTTTTAAGACTTTTTCAATCCTTGCTAAGTTTTTACCAGAAGAGTTCTGTGATAGTCAATTCATTGAAATTACTATTTTTTCATGTGTTTGTTTATTTTCTATTTAGAGAGATTGTTTTTCTTTCCAAAATTTGATGTAATTTAGTTCTTGAATACACAAAATATTTACAAATTTGCAATCTATCTATTAGGTTGGTGCAGAGGTAATGGCAAAAACCGTGATTACTTTTGCACCAACCTAATGCTACTCTATAACATATGTAAAGAAGTTTTGCCTCCAAACTTGTCCGTTTATCCTCATAAAATCCTGCTCTGTATATGTTACCCTTTTGATTTTTTTAATCATGTCCTTCAGTAGTTTTTTTGAGTATAATCAACATTCACATAGCTCTAGAAATATATATATGTGTATATATACAGATTTATGTATTTTCCTCCTCTCTTACTCAAATGCTATAACATTTGTTCTGCAATTTTCAGGTTGTTTTGTTTTGTTTGTTTGTTTGTTTGTTTTTTGAGACCGAGTCTTACTCTGTCGCCCAGGCTGCAGTGCAGTGGCACAATCTCAGCTCACTGCAGCCTCCATCTCCCAGGTTTAAAGCGATTCTCCTGCCTCGTTATTTTGGTATTTCAAATGATGGCATCGTAAATAACCTTCTGAATGGAAAGAAGCATTTTTGAAGTAGTTACTTAGAAGTGGTATTGCTAGGCCAAAGGGTAAATGTATTATATAATTATGTTAGATATTTCCAAATTACCCTCCGAAAGAGTTGTACCATTTTGCATTTCCACCAGCAATGTGGGACTGCCTGTTTCTAAATGAGCTGAGAACAAAATATATTCAAAAATTTTTTTTGCCATACTGTTAAGTAAGAAATGGAACATTCACTATAATTTTAGTCACGCAAATTTTCATTTCTTTAACTACAAGGGAGATTTAACTTTTAAAATTAACATTTCTGATTAATGGCTATTTGTTGTTGTTATTACTTTTCTTATTTTTAACTCTCTGGTCATATAATTTAGTCAGTTTTCTATTTGGTTTGTCGTCTTTCTTCCCTAAATTTTTAAACATTTAATGTGTGTTAGCAAGATTATCTCTATATAACATAAAGCATTAAAAATTATATTGATTTTCTGTTTCTATCATTGTTAATGTTCTGTACGTAACATAAATACTTGATATAATACTAATTAGCAGCATTTCAGTCTTACATTATAAACTATGTATATACTTTTAAAATAATTGATGGAATTGTAGCATAAAAACATTTAAGACTTTTCATTCCATGTTATACCTAGTAATATTTACCTGTTTTTGAAAGTGAAAATCACCATTCAAATATGAACAATAAATTCAGATAACATTCCTTGGATTACTAGTATTTGCATAGTGATTCAATGTAGGTACAGCAGTCTCTCTCATTTGTGGAGGATACATTACAAGGTACAGTAAGATTTTTAACAGCAATAACTAATAATGAAATAAAACAATTATAACATTATACTGTAATAAAAATTATATAAAAGTTTCTGCCTCTCTCACAATATATTATCGTACTATACTCATCCTTCTTCCTGTGATGTGAGATAATAAAATACCAACATGATAAGATGAAGATATGTAAATGATATAGGCATGTGACACAGGATTAGACTACTATTGAAAACTAATTTGAAACGTATGAATTGTTTATTTCTGGAATTTTCCATATAATATTAGAATTGTGGTTAATCACAGGTAACTGAAACCACGGAAAGCAAAACCATGGATAAGAGGGGACTACTGTATTCAACTACTTGGCCTTCCAAAGTCTAACAATATACACAGTCATGGGAGCTTAACAGTGAGGATATGTTCTTAGAAATGTTTTCTTGTGTGATTTTGTCATTACGATGTATGAACATCATAGAATTTACTCACACAAAGTTATATGGTAGAGCCTGCCATAAACCTAGGCTATATGGAATATTCTACTGCTCCTAGGCCACAAACCCATATAGCATTGATATGGTTTGCTTATGTCCCCACCCACATCTCAACTTGAATTTTATCTCCCAGAATTCCCACATGTTGTGGGAAGGACCCAGATGAAGGTGATTGAATCAAGGGGCCAGTCTTTCCCATGCTATTCTCGTGATAGTGAACAAATCTCAGCAGATCTGATGGGTTTATCAGGGGTTTTCTCTTGCTTCTTCCTCGTTTTCTCTCGCCACCCCCATGTAAGAAGTGCCTTTTTCCTCCCACCATGATTCTGAGGCTTCCCCAGCCATGTGGAACTGTAAGTCTTATTAAACCTCTTTTTCTTCCCAGTCTCAGGTATGTCTTTATCAGCAGTGTGAAAACAGACTAATACAGTAAATTGGTACCAATAGCATGGGGTGTTGCTGAAAAGATACCTGAAAATGTGGAAGTGACTTTGGAACTGGGTAACAGGCAGAGATTTGAACAGTTTGAAAGGCTCAGAAGAAGACAGGAAAATATGGGAAAGTTTAGAACTTCCTAGAGATGTGTGAATGGCTTTGCCCAAAATGCTGATAGCCATATGGGCCATAAAATTCAGGCTGAGGTGATCTCAGATGGAGATGAAGAACTTGTTGGGAACTGGAGCAAAGGTGACTGTCGTTATGTTTTAGCAAAGAGACTGGTGTTATTTTGCCCCTGCACTAGAGATTTGTGGAACTTTTAACTTGAGAGAGATGATTTAGGGTATCTGGTAGAAGTTTCTAAGCAGCAAAGCATTCAAGACGTTGTCTCTGGAGTTGATTCCTGCCAGTGGGTTTGTGGTCTCCCTGACTTCAAGAATGGAGCCATGGACCTTCCTGGTGAGTTTTATAGTTCTTAAAGATGGCACAGACACAAAGAGTGAGCAGCAGCAAGATTTATTGTGAAGAGTGAAATAACAAAGCTTCCACAGCATGGAAGGGCACCCAAGTAGGTTGCTGCTGCTGGCTAGGGTGGCCAGCTTTTAATTCCTTATTTGTCCCCTCCTATGTTCCATTTTTGTCCTATCATAGTGCCCTTTTTTCAATCCTTCCTGCAATTGGCTACTTTTAGGATCCTGCTGATTGGTGTGTTTTACAATCCCCTTGCTAGCTACAGAGCACTGATTGGTGCATTTTTACAGAGTGCTAATTGGTATATTTTACAATCTTCTTGTAAGACAGAAAAGTTCTCCAATTCCCCACTCTAACCAGGAAGTCCAGCTGGCTTCACCTGTCAATCCCCGCTCTAAACAGGATACTCCAACTGCTGTTGGAAATTGGGTGATGACTGCTCTAACTACTTCCTGCTGGATAGGTGCAAAGAAGGGGCCCTGAAGTTATAGTGTCCTCCAGAGGGGAACTCTCTAGGCCAAAGGGCCAGTGGGTCAATTCAGAGGTCCTCGGTAGAAGTTGTGGGTTGAGTTCATTTGGGGTTCCATTTGTAAAACCATCTGTAGCTTTATGGCCTCGATCCTGGAGGAAACAAATTTGACAAGGAGGTTAAAAGTACAGGGCCCAAAGGTGAGTAAATAGCAAGATGGCTGGCATGGGACCTAGAAAGGGGAGAAGCCACGTCGCCCAACTCTAGAGGTTGGTAAAAGAGTTTGAAAGAAGTTGTCTGATTTCAGAAGCCTTTTCCTGTAAACTCTGGGTGGCATCTCATACTATCCCTGACTGGTTTTTGTAAAAGCAACACTCTTCCCCCAAGAAGGTGCAAAGTCCTCCTTTCTCAGCAGTGAGGAGGTCTAGGCCTTAGCAGTTTTGGAGAGTCACCGCTGCCAAAGAGTCTATTTGGGATTGTAGAGTAAGGATAGGTTTTGTTATTTCTTGAAAACTGTTTGAGAAATCCTTTGGGAGTGTGTAGTGGCAGTAGGATAATGAAGTAGATAAACTGGCTATTCCGGTTTCTGTAGCAGTGGTCATTCCTATCCCTATAAGTGGGGGCATTGGTTGTATGGCCCTGCACTGACAGACTTGAGCTTGGAGAGGCACTGATAGGGTCTGATTTCCTGGGGCAATGTCAATGTTGGGACTTAGGAAGATTAAGTTGCAGGCACCTGTTCAGTTTGTGGGGGGGGGAGATATAGGTTGAAGTTCCACATAAGAAGAAAATACCTTGGCTGGGTAGACAGAACTGGTTGTGTATGTTAAAAAGGTGTGTGAGTTTGTTGTTTTCATTTTCCTATACTCGTAGAGTACTTGCCAAGGTAGCTCCAGTGAGTGACTGGAAAGGGGTGTTGGGAGCGAACTGAGTGGCTCCCTGTGTTCTATGTTCCCATTGGAGAAAAAAACATTTTGTGTCTACTAGGAACCATTCAAGGGAGTGATTGAATGAGGGGATGAGAAGACATTCACTAGTGGTGGGGACGCTGCTGCAGGGGGTCCAGGGGTGAATGGTCATGCAGGGAGTATGTTTGCCATTACAAAACCTGAACTGTTTGTTAAGCAGGGAGGAGGTCATTTGTGAGAAAAGGCTGTCCACACAGCGTTTCATATGGACTGAGCCCCATTTTGTGAGGGGCATTTCAGATTCTCAACAAGGCCACAGGCAAGAGGGTAGGCCATGGGAGATGACTCTCTTGTGTTAGTTTCCTTCAGTGTCTCTTAAGTGTTTCATTTGCCTTCTTGACTTTCCCTGAAGATTGTGACCTCCAGGTGCAGTGAAGGTGATATTGTATCCCTAACACCCTGGAAATTACCCTGAGTTACTGTGGCTTTAAAAGCCAGATCATTGTTGCTTTATAAGCTTTGGGGAATCCTAAATCTAGAAATTATTTCATGAATTAGAACTGTATATCCTGAGTCTTCTCTGTCTTGCAGGGGAAGGCTTGTATCCAATTTGTAAAGGTATCAACACAGATCAACAAGTATTGAAATCCCCTTGACTTAGCCACATGGGTGAAGTCTAACTGCCAGTCCTCTCCTGGATAGTACCCTATTCTTTGCTCCTCTAGAGGGGCCTTATGATGGACCGAAGGATTGTTCCTTTGGCATGCCTAACAGGTTTTTACTACTTGTCGGTGGTCCAGAGGAGATTTGGACCTGTAAGTAGGGATTTGGCCATTTGATGAGTGTTCTCAATACCCATATAAAAAGTTTGGTGGAGGGTCTTAAGTTTTTTCTACTGGCTGACTTCGGGTATGAGTACTTTGCCCTCTTCTGTTGTTAAACACCCTGAGGGGAAAAAATCTATGCCCCCATGAAAGTTCCCATTCCGTTTTGGTTGGGGAATACTTTGGCTTCATCTCTTGGAGAGAGTTGTTCCATACTAAGGGTCCTTCTATAGGTGTTTCTAATGGGCCTGAGGCCTGGCAGTAATTTTGGCCTCAGCACCTGCCTGATGGTTTCCTTCTGCCTTTTCTCCTTCACCATTTTGATGACTTCGGCAGTATAAGACTGCCACCTCCTTGGGTTTTTACACTACGGGCAATAACTCCATGATTTCCTTGTGGTATTTAATGGGAATTCCCCAGAGGTTAGGAACTCCCTTTCTTTCCATATTGCAGCATGGGCATGTAGGATTAGATAAGCATACTTCCTATCTGTATGCACATTTATTCTTTTTCCCTTTCCCAGTTCTACGGCTCGGGTTAGTGTCACTCGTTCTGCTAACTGGGTGATGGTTCCTGGGGGAAGAGGCTTACTTTCAAGTACCATTACATCACTAACTATGGCATAACCTGCCCTTTGTATCCCATTCTCCACAAATGAGCTTCCATCGGTTTATAGATTAAGGTCAGGGTTAGCTAAGGGGACTTCTAAGAGATCCTCTCAGGTGGCATAAGTTTGGTCTACAATTTGCTGGCAGTCATGCTTGATTGGTTCCCCATCCTCTGGGAGAAAAGTGGCAGGGTTGAGGGTGGCACACGTGCATCTTTGAAGCACTGACTGGTGCTCCTCAAGGAGCAGCACCTGGTATCTAAGTAGGCAGTTGTCTAATAGCCATAAATTTCCTTTGGCACCTAGTATGCCATTTGCATCATGAGTAGTCCAGACAGTGAGATCATTTCCTTGTATTATTTTGATAGCCTCTGATATGAAGATAGCCACAGCCACAACTACACTGTAAACAGTGAGGCCAGCCTCTTGTTACTACATCAGTTTCCTTACTTAAGTATGCCACTGGTTGTGGGGTTGTCCCACAAGTCTGAGTAAGGATTCCAAGAGCTATTCCCACTTTCTCTGTGATGTATATAGAGAATTTTTGTCCTATGGGAAGGCTTAAGGCTGGAACTTGTACTAGGGCCTGTTTTGAAGGCTGTTTCTGCCTCTGGTTCCCATTCTACTAGATGAGTATTTGCCCTCTAGGTCTCTTGATTAGAGTATAGAGTCACCTGGCCATCTCACTATATCTGGGGACCCATAGTCGGCAAAAGCTGTTGATCCCAAGGAACCCCCACAACTGTTTTAATGTCTTAGGGTGAGGATAAGCCAGTATAGGCTGTATTCCTTCCTTGCTGAGGGCCCTGATTCCTCTTGCTAAGATTAGGTCTAGATATTTTACTTGTTGTAGGCAGAGCTTGGCCTTTGATTTAGATGCCTCATATCCATGATTAGCCAGAAAGTTCAAGAGAGCTAGAGAAGCCTGCTGACATGAGGCTTCTGAACTGGTAGCCAAAAGTAAATCATCCACATACTGAAGGACCAGAGAATCTGGACTTGAGAAGTGGCCTAGATCTTGGGCCAGTGCCTGACCAAACAGATGAGGGCTATCCCTAAACCCTTGAGGCAAGACCGTCCATGTAAGTTGGGACATGTGGTCTGTGGGATCCTCAAAGGCAAAGAGAAACTGGGTGTCAGAGTGCAGGGGAATACAGGAGAAGGCATCCTTGAGGTCCAGAATAGTGAACCACTCTGCTTCCTCTGGTATTTGAAAGAGCAGGGTATAGGGACTAGGTACAACTGGATATAGAGGAATTACTGCCTCATTGATGAGTCTAAGATCTTGCACTAGTCTCCACTGACCATTCGGTTTTTGTACTCCTAGAATTGGGTTGTTGCAGGGATTGCTGCATTTTCTTACTAAGCCTTAAACATTTAAATGTTTAACAATATCCAATTCTTTTTGAGCTTCAGGCCTTAAAGGATATTGCCTTTGATAAGGAAAAGTGGTGGCATCTTTTAGCCTGATTTGGATTGGGCAGGCATTTTTTGCCCTTCTGAATTGTCCTTCCAATGCCCAGACTTCAAGGTTGATTTCCTTCTCAAGTAGGGGACAATTAATAGTTAACTTGTTCCCCATATTCATGTAGATAATAGCTCCAGCTTTGGCTAATATATCCCTCCCTAATAAGGGTGTGAGACTTTCAGGCATAACAAGAAAGTCATGTGAAAAGAGCAAAATCTCCCAACTACAACTGAGGAGATGGGAGAAATACCTGGTTACAGGCTGTCCCGGGATTCCTTGGATGGTAATGTACCTTGAGGACAGCCATTGAGGGCAGGAGACTAACACTGGGAAGGCCGTGCCAGTGTCCAGAAGGAAGTCAATTTCCTGGCCCTCACTGGTTAAACTTACCCAGGGCTCAGTGAGGGTGATGACATGAGCTGGCGCTTGCCCCGGGCACACTCAGTTCTGTTGGATCATCTGGTTAGGAGCTTCTGGCCCAGAGAACCTTTGCTCATGGGTGAGGGGGTGGCTTGTTTCTCATTGGACAATCTTTTTTAAAGTGTCCTTGCAAGTCACACTGATAACAAACCTTATCAGGTGATTGGCCTGCTCCATTTTCTGTCCTCTCTGAACCACCAAGGTTTGTTTGTCTGAGGGTCATGACTAAGTCTGCAGCCTTTCTCTTACCTCGCTTTTCCTTTTGGGCCTGTTCATCTTGGTCCGTATTATAGAACCCTGAGGTTGCCAGGTTTAATAATGCCTCCAGATTTTGTTCAGGGCCCAGGACTCACTTTTGAAGTTTTCTCCTGATATCTGTGACTGATTGGGTAATAAACTTCTCTTTTAGGATCAATTGACCCTGGAGGGTGTCGGGTGATAAGGGAGTACATTATCTTAAGGCCTCCTGTAGCCACCAGAATAAGGCAGTATGATTTTCTTCCTTTCCCGGAGTTATGGTGGGCATCATTGAATAATTCATGGGCTTCTTTTCTAATTCTCCTTAGTCCTTCTAGAATACAGGTCAACAGATGTTTGCAACTCCAGTCCTCATGATTTGAGTCTAGGTCCCCTGAGGATGGCTTGCTGACCAGTAAGGAATTTTTCCTTTTCTTCAGCTGTCATTCTATCATTTACTTGACTAAGATACCAGGTATCTCCAAACTCTTGGGCTGTAGCCAAAGCCGCATTCTTTTCATTAAAGGCCAGGGTTTGATCTAACAATACCATGACACCTCTCCAAGTGAGGTCAAAAGTTTGCCCTAGACCCTATAGGACATCTATATGCCAATCAGGATCATCTGTAAACTTCCTCAGGTCTACCTTGATCTGCTTTAAATCAGAGAGGGAGAAGGGGACATGTATCTGGTTGGGCCAAATTCCCCTACCCCTACAGCTTGAAGGGGACATAACCAATAGCCTAGGGAGTTTTGTGGTCCCTTGGAGACTTCCTTGCTTGTTTCCTTCTGGGTGGGGGAGATTAGAGGAGGCTTATCATTAACAGGAAGGAAAGCTGTAAGGAGGTTAGGGTATGGAGTTAAATTCAGAGGTCCTCCTATGGGATGTAAATTACAAGCTTTACATAGTTGTGGATTATCCTTCAATAAAAGGAAAGCCTGGACATAAGGTATTTCACTCCATTTGCCTTCCATCTTACAGAAAAGGTCAAGCTGCAGGATAGTATTATAATTTATATTTCCCTCAAGTGGTCATTTTTCCCCATCATAGAGGGAATATTGGGGCCATGCCATAATGCAGAAAAAAAATTGCCACTTCTTTTTTCAGGATTTGTGGGTCAAATTGTTCCCAATGGCTTAGGATGCATTTCAAGGGTGCACCTGTTGATGTCTGAGTGTTTACCACCTGAAAGAAAAAAAACACCCACATTTTTTTGTTTGTTTGTTTTTTTCCCTCCCCAAGAACATGCAATGGTCCCTGGAACCTGCTGTTCAGAATAGTTGGCACTCACCAAAGCAGCAGCGGAAACACTAGTTTACATCCTAGACTACAAAGAGGACTGAGAAAAATTGGATTTAGTGACCCTTACTGGGGCATTCTCAAAAAACAATTACAGTCCTAAACCTTTTCTCCTGTTAGTATTGGGACCTTACCCTTGTTCTATAAAGATAATATGCCTCAAAATGTAGTGGAGGGCCACACCTTGAGGGAGGGAAGCAATCTCCAGGTTTGGAAGAGTGATGCCTTTTGTACTCACTTCTCATCTTATGAATAGGAAGGATATCCCTCCAATTTTGGAGTCTATAATTTCTGAGGCTCCCCATGTCCTAGCTTCAGGAACAGCCTTTGTTAGGCCGGCTAGTCTGAGGAGAGATCCTGAAAGGTTAGATGGTACCCCCTCCGATGGAGCTTTGGGAAAAAACTATGTCTTTCTGATTGGTAAGCCTGGGTGCCTAAAGAAATGAACAGAGTCCCGAAGTTTATACTAAAAATCATCTTTATAGGAGAAACTAGAAAAGCACCAGAGATGGAGTGTTTTTTCGAAGCAAGACTAGCCTTGGAGAAGAGAGGCAAGAGAAAGTTTGTCTGACAGGCATTATGACCCAGGAGGTAAGGGTCAGGATAGATAGGATAGATGGGTGAGTCTAACTTTGAGAGTTCCGCTTATGGCTGCAGGGTCAACCAACTTTTTGTTGGGACCATGGAGCTGAATGACTTTTCTGTCTGTTGACCCTTGGCTCAGCCCAAAGTACAGGAAAAGTGGAAGCTAGTTCCCAGCCAACCAATGCTCCCAATTCTGAAGAGCTGGGGTTTGTTAGAGAGCCCATTCCTAGAAAGTCTGACTCCTGTGTCTTTAGTGTGGTAGCTGCACTAGTTGTTTTTAACTGATCAACAGGTGCCTGGTGTTTAGCACCCGAATTCTAAGGAAAAATATGACAGAATAGCAAGCAAAAGGGGTTTGATGGTACTCACTGCATGGCGATATCCCAGAGGACCCCCCAAGATGTGTCCAGAGTTAGTTCCTGCTGGTGGGTTTGTGGTTTCACTGATTTCAGGAATGGAGCCATGGACCTTTGTGGTGAGTGTTACAGCTTTTAAAGATGGCACAGACCCAAAGAGTGATAGCAGCAAGATTTATTGTGAAGAGTGAAAAAACAAAGTTTCCACAGTGTGTAAGGAGACCTGCATGAGTTGCTGCTGCTGGCTGGGGTGGCCAGCATTTATTCCCTTATTTGTCCTCTCCCATGTTCTGTTTTTGTCCTATCAGAGTGCCCTTTTCTCAACCCTCCCTGTGATTGGCTAGTTTTAGGGTCCTGCTGATTGGTGCATTTAACAGAGCAGTGATTGGTGCATTTTAAATCCTCTTGTAAGACAGAAAAGTTCTCCAAGTCCCCACTCAACCCAGGAAGGCCAGCTGGCTTCACCTCTCAATATGACTTGACTGCTGTTAAAGGCATTCAGTTTTATAAAGGAAGCAGAGCATACAAGTTTGAAAAATGTGCAGCCTGATTATGTGATAGAAAAGAAAATCCCATTTTCTGGGGGAGAAATTCAAGCTGGCTACAGAAATTTGCATAAGTAGCAAGGAGCCTAATGTTAATCCCCCAGACCATGGGCAAAATGTCTCCAGGCCATGTCAGAGACCTTTATGCCATCCCCTCCCATCACAGGCTTGGAGGTCCAGGAGGAAAAAGTGGTTTTGTGACCTGGGCCCAGGGTCTGTGTGTGCTGTACGCAGCCTAGAGACTTGGTCCTCTGTGTCCCAGCTGCTCCAGCCATGGCTCAAAGGGGCCAACGTACATCTTGGGCTTTGGCTTCAGAGGGTGAAAACCCCAAGTCTTGGCAACTTCCACATGGTGTCAAGCCTGCAGTTGTCCAGAAGTCAAGAATCAAGACTTGGGAACCTCTGCCTAGATTTCAGAAGATGTTTGGAAATGCCTGGATGGCCAGTAAAAACTTTGCTACAGGGTTGGGGACCTCATGGAGAATCTTTGCTAGGGAAGGGCAGAAGGAAAATGTGAAGTCAGAGAACCCCCACAGAGTCTCTATGGGGCACTGCTTAGAAGCTGTCAGAAGAGGACCACTGTGCTCCAGACCCCAGAATGGTAGATTCACCGACAGTTTGCACTGTGCACCTGGAAAAGTCACAGACACTCTACTCCAACCCGTGGAAACAGCCAGGAGGGAGGCTGGCTGCCTCAAAGGAAACAGCCAGGAGGGAGGCTGGCTACCCTGCAAAGCCCCAGGGTCAGAGCTATCAAAGACCATGGGAACCCACCTCTTGCATCAGTGTGACCTGGATGTGAGACCTGGAGTCAAAGGAAATCATTTTGGAGCTTTGAAATTTGACTGCCCCACTGGATTCTGGACTTGCATGGGCCCTGTAACCCCTTTGTTTTCCCAATTTCTCCCATGTGGAATGGCTGTATTTACTCGATACCCATACCCACATTGTATCTACAAAATAACTAGCTTGCTTTTGATTTTACAAGATCATAAGTGGAAGGGACTTGCCTTGTTGCAGATGAGACTTTGGACTGTGGACTTTTGGTTTAATGTTGAAATGAGTTAAGACTTTTGGGGACTGTTGGGAAGACATGATTGATTTTGAAATATTAGGACATGATATTTGGAGGGGCCACAGGCTAAAAATTATGATTTTGCTGTGTCCTCACCAAATCTCAATTTGAATTGTATCTTCCAGAATTCCCACGTGTTGTGGGAGAGACCCAGGAGGAGGTAATTTAATCATGGGTGTTGGTGTTTCCCATGCTATTCTCATGATAATGAATAAATTTCACGAGATGTGATGGATTTATCAGGGTTTTCTGCTTTTGCTTTCCTCTCATTTTCTCTTGCCGCCATCATGTGAGAAATGTCTTTTGCCTCCTGCCATGATTCTGAGGCCTCCCTGGCCATGCGGAACTGTAAGTCCAATTATATCTCTTTTTCTTCCCAGTCTTGGGTATGTTTTTATCAGTAGCACGAAAGCGAACTAATGCAAGCATGTTATTATACTGAATGCTGTAGAGAATTGTAACACGATGGTTAGTATTTTTTGTAGCTACACATAGAAAAGGTACAGTAAAAATACAATATTTTAATCTTACAGAATCACCATTGTATATGTGATCTGTCCTTAACCAAAATATCATTATGTGGCACATGACTGTATGTGTATGTGTTTGTGTATACACACCACATCCATATGCTGTATATATAAAGCTGTATATATATAATCATATATAAAACCATACAAACACTCACATACTACCCCTACATACAGAGAATATTTGATTCCATGCTTCAAAATGTTAAAACTTGGTAAATGTATTTGATAAGTATATGGAAAATCCTTACACTCTGCTTATAATTTTTCTGTAACTTTAAAGTTTTTTAAAATAAAACAGTTAAAAGCAATCCTCTTACATTTACAATTACCTATTTATCTGAATGAAATTCTCTATCATTATTTTTTAAGGAAACAATTTTCAAGGAAGATTTCTATGAAGTAGGATAGTGTTTTGGGAGCCAAAGAATGCAGGATAATTTGGAGTTTCTGTCAGTTCAGTGGGAGAGAGTAAATGCAAGACAAGATTCTTACCAACAAGGCCTTGGGACACTGCCAGTCTGTCAGCATTGTTTTGCTCCAGCGCAGCTCTCCAGGACTTATGCAAAGGTTGAGTAACAGCAGGTCCTGACCTATAGGACTGGCTGGCAGAAACTGAAGCATGCAATCTCAGACTGTGTGACCCACATGGAAACTCCTGTGGAAACAGCACAAGTCAGCTGAACAGGATGGTGAATGACAATATGAGAGCAGGTGACTAGGTTTCAGGAAGACAAAGACATCAGGAAACCTCAAGATGAAAAGAGAACAATAGAAATGTTTATACTTTCTACATTGACCTATGGATGAACAAATAACAGAATACAAATTAAACAATGTAGTCTACCTATTTTAATAACCTAAGTGCGTCATCACCAGAATATTATTGAACCAGAGACAGAAAATATGAATTTATAACTGTAAAAATATAATTTAGTAGATGTATCATACATTGCATTGAAGCCAGGTTCTTTGAGACTAAATAAAATATGTTGAACATCAGAATGGAAAACTATACACAATAATCTAAGCAACGCTAATATAAATATATGTTCTTATATACAAGGTACACATTTAAGATACATTTGCTCATGTAGTGATAAAATGAACACCACTATATTTAGTTTAAGTGTTTTTTAACAATGAAAGGAAAATTAGGAAATAAGTTTATTTTGAGACATTTTTGTGCTATATAGAGTACATGATATATCATGAAGATAGGAAAGGTTAAAAGCAGATATGGTCATAATTATAAATTAAGTTCAATTCAGTTTGTACATTTCCTTGAATGTGGTACTCCAAAAGTACTTAGAAATGTATGAGCAATGGACCAGCTTTGAGAAACAGTGTTTTATAATATTTTTATGTAAAAAGAAATATGGAAGACGTATATATGCCAAAAATATCAAAGGCATATGGAGGATGGTTGTGAGTAAAATATAGTAAAGGCTTAGAAGTAATTACTAAAAACTTACGAACATATTGTTTCCAGGAACAAATTTGCCTTAATTTTTTTCCTCATAAGTAAGATAATTTTTCTGTCTTCATTTACAATATAGCAGATTGGTGGGATTTGTGTGAAATCAATCATCAAGTATGTGTCACTTATCCTAAGAAAAATGCCCAGCTGCATACACTATCACTCATTTCTTCATGCTGATTATATAATAATAATGAGATATTAATTGAAATGACTCTTTTGAGCTTACAAATTTATTACTTCTTTCCTAATGAAGGACCAGGATATATATATATATATGTATATACACATATATATGTATATATATGTAATGTAAATATTCTGATTTTGAAGAGATAACAGGTTGAGAAGATAAACATGATATAATTAATTACTAAGAGCATTTTGTAATATTGGATAGGGATTATAAAACAGTTGCCACATTTTGTGATGAAAACATAGGCAAGTGTAAGTTTATTTCTGGTTATGGAAGAAAACAATAAAGATATCACAGAAAAGATGTTAGTAATTCGATTATAAAATATTAACAAGCAATCTCATTAGTTGCTAAAATAAGAAAGTGCATTCTAGGAAGAGAATAAGCTGCATTTAGAAAATTACAGTCATGACAGATCAAGGTGAAACTATAGAATGTCTCCTAGTTCAGTGAGCTTGTGACAAAAAAACAAAAACAAACAAACTAAAAACTGAAAAGACTGAAGGGGAGTGATAGGAATTACTTCCATAAAGATCATGGAAGGCTTCTATATTAAAAAACAAAATGTGAGATCGTGGCAAGTGGTATACTGCAGACAGACAGAAGAAAAATAAGAAGGCTTTGAAGATAATTTGTGGCAGTATGGAGACTATCATAAAATAATATATATCATAAGAATATCTAATGCTAGAAAGAGTTCAGTTCCTTTCAGTGGCTCATCTGATTGGTTTAGGCTTAGTCAAGACAATAGCCTTTTGAAATTTGGCTGATTTGGGATCTTAATTGCATCTGCAAAATCCTTTCACAGCAGCATCTATGTTAGTGTTTTATTGAGTAACTGGGAGAATGTGTGTACACATTGAGGATGGGGATCTTGGGGCCATTATGTATTGAATTGTGTTCCCTTAACATTAATATGTTGAAGTCCTAATCTCCAGTATCTCAGAACGTGATCTTATGTGAAAATGGGGTCGTTGCCTGTATAATGAGTAAAGATCAAGCCATACTATAGTAGAATGGATCGCTAATTCAGTATGAGAGATGGTTTTATGAAAGGGAGAAATTTGAAAACAACCACGTCTTTAGGGATCATGCCATTGCAGACAAATTCTCTGAGTTAGCAATTCAATTATTTCCCTTTCTCGTCTGTAATTCTCAGGAAAAAAATATAGGATGTACTCGGGTTGCAACATCCTGAGATAAAGAGTAACTGACTGAAACAGCATAAGCTGTGTTCTTGTTCTTCCCAGAAACAAAATGTCCTATAATGCTTTTACCAAGTGAAGCATGAAGCTCTGGGGTATAAAACCCAGGCTGATCTGCCCTCTGGGGTCCCATAAGTATGTTCCAAGTGAAGATACACAGACAAGACTCCCTTTGCCCCAGACAGCTTCCCTGAGCCTCACAGGATCTGCTCATTATGAAACGTGGATTTCTGTTGTCCCTTGGTGGCTATCTGTAAGTAATAAACCTGATTTTTGTAACTTATTTTGTATGTGACTGTTTTGTTTTACCAGACTCAGACAAGTAGTAAAAGTAAAGCCCAGGATGCACTGGGCTGAAGTGGTAACCGATGCACAGTCACCCTACTTCACAGGCATGTAAATAAGAAAATAGCTACCTACAAGCCAAGGAGAAAGACCTGGAATAGATCCCTTCCTCACACCCCTCAGAAGGAACCAATGCTGCCAACACTGTGATTTCATACTATTAGCCTCCAGAACTGTGAGAAAATTAACTTCAGCTGTTTAAGTCACCGAGTTCTTGGTACTTTGTTATAGCAACCTTAGCAAACTAATACAGGAACCCTTTTGAATTCTGTCTATTTAAAATGTTTTTCTGGTAGTCAGAATTCAGTATTATCATCTTGTATCCACCACAGTATATTAGTGTGTTTCCTGTGCCTGCACTACTCTTCCCACAACTGTGGTCCACTTGACCTCATGAAATTAATTTATCAGGAAAGCTTTTCTTGATCTGCTTCAGGCTGGATCAAGTCACCTTATTACATATGCTTATAAATTCAAGTACCTTTACTTCATGGTAATAAACAGGGTTGAAATTTTACATGTACTTGTATGAATATTTTAATAGCTTTCTACTTCAGTACAATGTATGTTTCATGAAGGTAATGACAGCATCTGTTTTATTAGACTATACACACACACACACACACATTCAGATTCTAATAGGCCCTGCTACTAAGAAATACTTAATAAATATTTGATAAATCCTTAATCTATCAGTGATTAACCTAGTAAATAAAGGAAATGATATGGATTGACCAGATAGACCATCGAGGAGGAAGAAATCAGATGTTTACTCTCACTTTTCACATCTTAAAGTACTTATGAGACATGTATCCACAGTTACGAATTAAGGAGTTGGAAAGACACAGCCTGTCTAGAAATTAGGATGGAATTCAGATCAATAATTTGAAGATAAAGTGTATTTCTTTCTTTTAAATACAATAATGTGTAAATTTTTCAGAAAGACAAAATGTGAAAGTACTATTATTATTATTTTGAAGTTCCATGGTTTATGTGTAGGATGTGCAGGTTTGTTACTGAGGTAAAGATGTGCCGTGGTAGTTTGTTGCACCTATCAACCCATCACTGAGATATTTAGCCCAGCAGGCATTAGCTTTTATTCCTAATGTTCTCCCTTCCCACCACCACCCCAATTAGGACCCAGTGTGTCTTGTTCCCTTCCCTGTGAGTATGTGTTCTCATTGTTTAGCTCCCACTTATAAGTGAGAACACGCTGTGTTTGGTTTTCTGTTTCTGCATTAGTTTGCTGAGGATGATGGCTTCCAGCTCCTTCCAGGTTCCTGCAAGGGACATGATCTCATTTTTTATGGCTGCATAGTATTCCATGGTCTGTAAGTACATTTTCTTTATCCAATCTGTCATTGATGAGCATTTGGGTTGATTCCATGGCTTTGCTATTATGAATGGTGCTGCAATGAACATACATATGCATGTATCCTTATAATAGAATGATTTTATTTTTCTTTGGGAATATACCCAGCAATAACATTCTTGGGTCATATGGTATTTCTGGTTCTAGATCTTTGAGGAATCCCCACATTGTTTTGCACAATGATTGAACGAATTTACATTCCCGCCAACATTGTAAAGGTGTTCCTATTTCTCTGCAACTTTGCCAGCATGTTCTTTCTTGACTTTTTAATAACTGTCATTCTGACTGTTGTGAGATAGTATCTCATTGTGATTTTGATTTGGTTTTCTCTAATGATCAGTGATGTTGAGCTTTTTTCCACATGTTTGTTGGTCACATGAATGTCTTTTTTTGAGAAGTGTCTGTTTATGTCCTTTGCCTGATTTTTAGTGGAGTTGTTTGGTTTTTTTCTTGTACATTTGTTTCAGTTCCTTGTAGATTCTGGATATTAGATCTTTGTCACATGGATGAATTGCAGACTTTTCTCCCACTTTGAAGGTTGCATGTTCACTCTGATAATAGTTTCTTTTGCTGTGAAGAAGCTCTTTAGCTTAATTAGATTCCATTTGTCAATGTTTGCTTTTGTTACAATTGCTTTAGGATATTTCATCATGAACTCTTTGCCTGTATCTACATCCTGAATGGAATTGTCTAGATTTTCTTTTAGGGTATGTGTAGTTTTGGGTTTTGCAAAAAAAAAAAAAAAAAAAAAAAAAATGTGCTGAGTATTTCTTTTACATTTGACGATGAGCAGGTTTTTGAGAGTTTAATAAATAATTTACAAGAGTGGTAGGGAGAGAGGAAAAAGTCAATCTGAAATAAAAAAAAAAATCCAAACCTGTCCATTAATTTTTCAGTGTAAAAAAACAACTATGGTTCAGTGGTCTATGTGAATTTTTTTTAATGGTTACATACTACATCCAGGAGAAAATGAGAAAACAGCTCACCGAATACCCTGCTCGCTAGTAAATCAGTTTAGTTTACTCCCCATGCAAACTAAGAAGACTAAGGAAAGGCCTGTTACAATCATTCTGGTGCCATTATCTCCAGATGTTAAACATTCTACTTCCTTAAAGAGGAAGACATTTTTATAGTTGTCTTCCACTGGAAGTAGCACAACCTCTGGGAGGAGCAACATTATGCTAACTCAAACACAGAAAGTTTTAACATAATTTATTTAGTTACCAAATTTCTGTTGTTCTCTTCTTTAAAATGATCTGCCTGAAACATTCCATAGTCTGCTCCTCTCTTTCATTTTATCATTCAATTTTTTTTAAAACCAATGAACCTGCATATGTATCCTTGAATTTAAAATAAAAGTTAAAAAAGAAAAATGTGTATATCTCAACCTCTCCAGTCTCACTATGGTGTCGTGTCCTCGTGTTGGAATTAAGAATGTCACTGACTAAAATTGTTTTGCATGGCAAATATTTTATATATTTACTTTAAAAACATGAATAAAGACTCAACTTGTCATTCTAGCATATAATTTGAAAATAATTCAAAAATAGAATGGAATTGCTAAAACAATTCCCATCTCTCCTTATGTAGAAATATTTTCTCAAAAGTTAATCTATAAGATTAAAATAATATATGTTGGATTTCTCTTTAAAAAGTGTCTCTAAAACTTCAGTGTACACATGTGTCATTGCAGACGCTGATTCAGCTGGTCTGGGGTGGAGCTTGAGATTCTTCAGGTCTTACATGCACTCAGGTAGTGCCAGTACCAAAATTCAAAGTTTCAGGATCTAGAAAAATGATTAAGAAATTTGCGGCCGGGCGCGGTGGCTCAATCTTTGGGAGGCCGAGACGGGTGGATCACGAGGTCAGGAGATCGAGACCATCCTGGCAAACACAGTGAAACCCCGTCTCTACTAAAAAATACAAAAAAGTAACCGGGCGAGGTGGCGGGCGCCTGTAGTCCCAGCTACTCGGGAGGCTGAGCCAGGAGAATGGCGTGAACCTGGGAGGCGGAGCTTGCAGTGAGCTGAGATCCGGCCACTGCACTCCAGCCTGGGCGACAGAGCGAGACTCCGTCTCAATAAAAAAAAAAAAAAAAGAAATTTGCTAACAAAAAAAAAGCCCCCCGATCTCTCTCTCTATATATATATTAAAAAGGTATATATACATATATAAATTATATATACATATATGTATATATGTATAAAATACAATATATAAATTATGTATATATATATGTTATATATGTATACACACACATTTTGGTGTTAATATTAAACTGTTTCTTCTAAAAATAGAAAACAGTATTTCTTTCAGAGAAATCATTTGCTCTTCTTGAAACTATTACTGGCCATATCTAATATGTTCTCATTTGGTAATATAGTGTGCAAAATCCTATCTCATAAAACTTATGAAGATATATAGATGGAGATATAGAACCACAAAGCAACTGCATTTCAATTGTAAACATTTTTAGGATCTATGTGCTGTTAGTATTTAAGTACTGTACATGTTAACATTTCAAACCAATTCTCCTGTAGGTAGTTCAATTTGTGATGATAGTCTTTTAACAGAAAACCGAATACCTTCTTCATTATGAAAATATTAATTTCATTACATTTTCCTTGAAATTTAGTTATTTGCATGCCTACAATGTTTAACTTCCATCGTCTTATACAGAGTTCTAACTCTTTTACTGAAGGCTATAAATTTTTATTACATATAATCTTTGTCAGAGTCAAGGTAAGTGTTCAGAGAGGTCTGTTTTATTTTATTGACATGTTTCCCTTGATTCATTGTAAATAAATGTAACTGTTATTCATCAATGGTTGCTATATGAACCATGAAAAAAGAAACAAAAACTTTCACTCATATTTTTCCTCTTAATCTAAGGTCATAGAGATTAACTGTTTATTGACCCAAACTAAAAATTAACCCTTTAAATGTTAAAATGAAAATAGACCTCACGTCTAGTAAAACTCTATGAACTATATATCAAGTTATATTACAATTTACTTAAATCATTTTCTATTAAATAATATATGCTAAAATCATATATCTGTTGATAAAAAGTTACAGTATATTGTTCCTAAAAAGGAATTTAACCTGTCAACAAGTTTACAAGTTTATGCAGTATCTTAAATGTAGTCTCTAAGATTCCTTAGAAAAAAAGACCATTATTTTCTTTTTCATTTATATATGACATTTCATATTTAATAGATGAAATTTTGATTTATTAAACATACTTGGAGTTTGAGAGGAGTGGGTATAAAGTGATATCAGTGAGAACTCAAAGACTCAAAATGAAAATGTTTATGAGGAAAGAGAAAAGGAAGAAAAGGAGTAAAATAAATCACATGATTCATGTTAATGAGATTCTTTCATTATTGCATTTTATTAGATAAGCCTTTTAGTAAATGTTGAAGTAAAACTCTAAAAAATCAGCTAGGAAAATATTTACCTCTTACTTTACCTTTATATATAAATTAAATTTACTGTAGTTTGTGACTTTCTAAACTATCTTTCGAAATCCAGAAAGTGTTTTTAAAACAGATAAATATAATTGAACAAATAGAGAAGTTTAAAATGTTTCTATGTTTGCACAAAAAGTAATTTCCACCTTTTGAGAGTACTATTTATATTTAGATATTTGAAGATTGTCAGGTATATATTCACCATGTAGTAAAACATTTAGCCGTTTATTAGTTCCATATTTATAATGTAATATGACCTGGGAGAATCTCACTCAAATTAGGCAGAATTCTCACCACATCTTAGTGTTAAAACATTTTTGTAGCAGTTGTCTTACTGTTGAGTTGAGATATATTCATATTTAGTGACAAATATATTTATGCCCCATTTACATCATCATGAAATTTGGCCTGAGTTTGAATTTTGGCCACACACATGGATAAAAATATGACTACTTTTAAATTGTGTGTTTAATATTAATAACTGATATTAATTATTAATAAGTAAAATGTTGATGTATATTTTATGAGGTTATATTATTTTATATATTATATACACATATTAAAATACTAGTGCAATGATAAACTTAATATAATAACATTAATAAAAACATTTTAAAATAAATATTTGAAAAATTAAGGTTGAGTTGAGTTACAGGCACACTCTGTCTTACTTGTTGGCAGTGGTATTGTTATTTGTATAATATTTTTAAAAACCAGATGGCACAGACAGATAAGAAGCCATCACCAAGTTCTATAGTTCTATTAAACTCTGTATAGTTTTTAGAAAACCTTTTTATAATGTATTATTTTTCATTGAATTTACATTAATAGTATCTTGATTTTTAAGTTGGGTATGGTGGTGTTCATAATATTTCAATGGCACATTATTCCAGAGCATATTCAGTGCTTACTCTTGCTGCAGGAACACTCCCAGACCAAGTAGAGTATAGGCCAGTGTTACAGAGAAATTAATATCCCCAGATACAGCCCTTAATGCATGATTGACAGACATTTGGTGTTCACATGAACTAGCTTTTGATGAATTTGCCACAACTTTATGAGCATCCAACAAATACAGGTGCTGCTTCATTTTTGCTGTCTCAATCTCATATGAGAATCTTTACTGTGACTCACCTAAACTGACATACACAGGGAAGGTAGTTTTGTAAAATCGCATTTAAACTAAGCAAATTTAAAATTTATCAAGCAAATACATTAACTTTCCTCTACCATCTTGTCAGTGACTAGTCTCAGAGTCATTATGATTTGAAATGGTAAGGACTGTCGATGAATTGTAACGCACAGAGGCTCTTATTTGGGATCTTGGAAGTGGACGAAGATGTCAAGTTTCACTAGAGTTAGACTGATCCCATGCAAACTAACACCCCTCAAGAAGTTGAGATCACATAAAGTTTTTAGAAAACCAGCTATGGCCAAATGCATGCATTCATGAAACACAGATCACTGCTAAGTTTGGAATCTGACACCCCAAACATTCAAGGAAGGGGTTGATGTTTCGTCAATCATGAATGCTGATGTGGCAAATCTTGCTTTTTCTTGCCGCATCGTCCAGCTGCAATGACAATATTCATGATAAGCCCCCAATCATACCAGTTGCCCTCTACCCTTATCTATAGTCACAGGGAACTGGAAGATTTGGGGTACTGTGAAACTTTGCCTCTTCCTTTTGCTGTTTTTTTCCAGCCTCTGAATAGAACATCAGAGAGGCTCCTGTTTCCCAATTATGTGGTTCCAAAAGTATATAGCCAGGAGTCTGACAGCTCTGCTAGATTGCTGTGCCCTGCTCAAAGTGTGACAAAACGAGAAGGGACCACACACATGCTACTGCTTCAGTTAACCATGAAGGCCCTGATCAGTGCTGCTACAATTGGTCTCCTCTTTGGGGTTTGCACAACCCAACAATAAAAAAAAAATTGGTAGTTATTTGAATTTTAAATAAAATCTATAAAGATGAGAAGAGACTCTCTAAATATAAAAGCTCTATTTTTAAAAAGGATTGTAACAGGTATAAAAGTTCAAATAAATATAAGAAAATATGAAAAAATTAAAGTTAATATTTTTGCTGCTAAAAAGATCTTATGAATTCCAGCTTCATCCATGTCCCTGAAAGGACACGAACTATTCTTTTTAATTAATTAATTAATTGATTAATTTTTATTTATTTATTTTTTTAAGACGGAGTCTTGCTCTGTTGCCCAGGCTGGAGTGCAGTGGTGTGATCTCAGCTCACTGCAAGCTCCGCCTCCCAGGTTCACGCCATTTTCCTGCCTCAGTCTCCCGAGAACTATTCTTTTTTATGGCTGCATAGTATTCCATGGTGTATATGTGCCACGTTTTCTTTATCCAGGCTATCACTGATGGGCATTTGGGTTGGTTCCAAGTCTTTGCTATTGTAAATAGTGCTGCAATCAACATACTTGTGCATGTGTCTTTATAGTATCAGCAACTAAACTAACACAGGAACAGAAAACCAAACACTGCATGTTCTCACTCATAAGTGGGAGTTGAACAATGAGAACACATAGACATAGGGAGGGGAACATCACACACTGGGGCCTAGCCGGGGGTGGGGGTTAAGGGGAGGGAGAGCACTAGGTCAAATACCTAATGCATGCGGGGCTTAAAACCTGGATGACAGGTTGATGGGTGCAGCAAACCACTATGGAACATGCATACCTATGTAACAAACCTGCATGTTCTGGTCATGTATCCCAGAACTTAAAGTAAAATTTTAAAAAAGAAAAAAAAATCAATTTTAAAAGACAAAATTCAAAAAAAGTATGCAAAGGTCATGAAAAGATAATTCATGAAAAAAAGTATTAATCATTAGTTGAAAAGTTCAAACTCATTAATAAGTGAAGGAGAAAAACTTAACAAATAATTTCCATATTTATTTTCTCAAAAAGCCTCTCAACTTAACAGATTATTAATAATATTTTTGTAGCCATTTGGTGATTTGATATTTTACATTGTACTTACTAATATATATTAATTAGAGGGAGGAATGGGGTAAGTTAAAGTGTCAAAATTAATAATTTGTTACTTTTACAAAGTTACCCAAACATCATAATTGATTTTGTTATTAATAACAGTTATACATTTGTTATTATAATTTATTTATGAACCAATTATGGGAAAAATTAATTACAAACAGTTTTAATATTCCAACAAGAATTATATCACACTAATTTATGTATTGTTTATTCCTACAGATCCTGTGCATTTAAAAAAATAAGTTCATTATTAAGTGTTCTACATTTTATTAATATTTAAATGATTGAAAGCATGTAATACATTTCAACCAAGTAAATATTAGCTGCATATCTGCATGCATTCATGAGTCTGTATTCATATATCCATTCATTGCCATGTACCTTGACGTCTATGAGATTTTTGGTTTTACTTTTGTGTTTTCAAGGACAAAAATAATTTGTTTGATAATAGTACTGATATTAATTTATTTTTAAACTTTTTCTTCTATGCCTATTCTTATGCTGTTTCATTACTTGGAATTTTCTGTGTGTGTGTGTGTTTGTGTGGGTGTGTTTGTGTGTGTGTATGTGTGTTATATACATACAAATTGGAGACCAGGGCAGGTATATCTCATTGCTGACTTTGATAAGACTATGTCTATTTTTTCACAGTTAAATACTATGGTAAATGTTGGTGAATCCCTTAATCTTTAGCTCTTCTTCATTAATTTTCAATAATGACAATAAACTTTCATTTATTTAATTCAAAGCCCATCTTCACATTATCTTTCTTGTCATTAAATGTTTTTTTCTTCATTATTGTTTTCCCTAGTTTCTCCCTCTGGGAATAATTTAGAAAACTTGGTTTTAGTTTCTTTTAGTAATTTAATCAAAAAAAATATTTTCTTTGCTAATTCAGTATCATTCCCTGTTTAAAATTTATAATATAGTTCTAACAGCAAGTTCTAATATAAATCTGACTAGTTGCTGCTGCTGTTTTGATAACTTACTCACAAAGAATTCCTACAACATTGACTTTCAACTTGTGACTACTCTTCTAAGAGGGAAAGGGCCCATCTCATTATGAATAATCTCTCCTTTTTCTATTTACCTCTACTCCATCTGCCCTCATGCCAAGTTTGGCAATATTAATGATACTTTGATAAGATCGCTTTCACATTTCCACTGTGCTATCTAATGAGAGTCAGAATTTTAGGATGCTCCATTTGTCTTTTCTAACATAACAAGTTCAGTATAAATACCTAGCATTCTTAGTGGGCTGTTTCTTGTTAGGATGCTATCCTTCCTTCTTTCCAACACTAATTAATTTTTGCCTGTGTATTGTGTTCGTCAATTCTGAAAGAATTTCCAGGTGGGAGTGTAAACTACCCAGCTTACATTGCCTTTATACTCTACTTTATATGTGCCTTTTAATCAAAATAAACTATGCCGAATCAACAGTTTTGTGCCTGGTATTTAAACTAATATATTCCCATGAAAGATATAATTAATGTGTTTGTCTTAGGAAAACAATCACTAAATATCAATGTTTCTATTTAGCATTTTCCACAAAGTCATTTGAGGCATCTTGTGGTTTTGAAAGTTTTGTCAAAGTGACACATCAGCAGAACAAATGATAGTAATGTCTTCCAAGAAATCCTGGACAAAGTATGCAAGACTATTTTAAAACATGTAAGTGATTCCAAAAACAGGAGCTCCCAGTTTATTACTGGTCACTGATTTTGAAGACCATTATACTATACGAAAAAATTAAATTATTATAAAAACAGAACAGTAATTGTACTTGCCAGAAAATTTTCTTTAAAAGCCTGTAAGAAGTCATTGAATAGATTCTTGATTTTCCTGCGAGAGAAAAACAACACTTTTGGTTAGAGTGCTTTTTCTTCTGCTAACACCTGACCAATGGGTGGATTCTAGATGTATCCTCTGTAAAATAATATGATGTATCTACAATTCAATGTCACCTCTCATATCTTTCATGAGCACAAAGAAAAATTGTTCCCTTTGCATCTTTTAATGAGGAGAAAACTTTCATTTATAAATTCAGTCTACACATATATAACATGATAGTACTCTTATTTCATATATATTTAACATCTAAAGATTATGAATCAGTTTAAAGAAAAGCAGTAAAGTTATTTACAACAGTTTTAATATGTTTGAATTTGCTATAAACCTATTGCACTTTTTTCCTCAGAGAATGATAGTAAAATTAAGTAAGTTTTTTCAAAATTAACTGCCTTGTGTCAACATCAGCTATGTAAATATGAGATATGAAGAATGCTTAGTGAATTAAACTATAGAAAACAGTTGGATGTGTGAAAATCAAAACCTATATATTTTCAATGTTTTCTTTTATATTATTCACTAATTTTATTATGTAATGAGGATTTTTTGCAAACATTTCATTCATATTTAATGTATTACCAATATTTTTAATTTATTGTACTCCTTTTTGTGCTTCTGATGTATACGGAATCTTATTAATTTTCTAAGATTTTTTGTCAATTTCTTATAAATTTGCATTTTCAAAACATTCTTCCCTTTTCAGTAACACCCCAATTTTCTAAAATTGTGGTGATACTCCTACAATTATTAAGACTTATGCTTAACTTATCTATGTCTAAAAATAATCACTATCATTACTCTTCTTCCAAACAGGAGTGGAACCATGGAAAACATTTATTCCAATCAATGCTTTATATATGATAATGTTACTTAGAATAGCTGATTATTATTTTAACTTAAAAACCTTAATGCCATTGCATGACTACTCTTTTCTCCTGTCTGCTTGCTTGCATTTGCCCACATGCCAACACAATTTTACAAGGAAGTTTTCCCAGAATCTCAGATATCCCATCTGGCATGGCTTTAGATGCATCATATTGTTTTACAGAGGATATATCTAGAATCCACCCATCAGTCAGGTGTTAGCACAAGAAAAAGCACTCTAACCAGAAGCATTGTTTATCTCTCACAAGAAAATCAAGAATCCATTCAGTGACTTCTTGCAGATTTTTAAATAATGTTTTCTGGCAAGTACAATTATTGTTCTGTTTTTAAAAGAAGTTAATCTTTTTTTTAATGTGAGATAATGCTCTTCAAAATCAGTGACCAGTAATAAATTATGAGCTCATGTTTTGGGAATCTGCTTACATGTTTTAAAATAGTCTTTCTTACTTGGTATAGATACAGAGATAAATAGGTAGATGGATAAAGTCACACATCACTTAACAAAGGGGATAGGATACATTCTGAGAAATGCATCATTAGGCAATTTCCACATTGTGTGAACATCGTGGAGTGTACTTGCAGGAATTTAGGTGTCACAGCCTACTACACACCTAGGGTATATGGTATAGCCTACTGCTCCTAGGCTACAAACCTTTACAGCATGTGACTATACTGAATACTGTAGACAGTCGTAACGCAATAGTAAGTAGGTGTGTATCTACACAGATCTGAACATAGAAACATACAGTAAAAATATAACAGAAATATTTAAAAATGGTACGCCTGTATAAGGCACTTACCATGAATGGAACTTTTAGGGCTGGAAGTTGTTCTGGTTGAGTATGTGAATAAATAGTGAGTGAATGAGAAGGCCTAGGACATTATTGTACATTATTATAGACTTGACAAATATCGTACACCTAGTCTAAACTAAATGTAAATATACATATATATATCTTTTTCTTCCTTAATAAGTTAACTTGAGCTTACAGTAGCTTTTTTTGCATTATCGATTATTTCCAAACTTTTTGACTCCTGTGTAGTGAAATTTAGCTTAAAAAACAAATACATTTTACCTCTGAACAAAAACTGTATTTCTTTCTATTTTTAGTATTTAAGCTTCTTCCCAATTTTAATTTACTTTTTAGTTTTACAATGTTTTGTGAAAAACTAAGGCATAAATAGACGCTTAGCCTAGTCCTACACAGGATCAGGCTCATCAATATAACTGTCTTCCACCTCTACATATTGTCCCACCGGAGGGTCTTCGGGGGCAGTATCAAACATGGAGCTGTCATCTCCTATAACAATGCCTTTTTCTGGAATACCTCCTGAAGGATCTGCCTGATGCTATTTTTCAGTTTACTTTTTAAAAAATACAAGTAGAAGGAATACACTCTAAAATAAAAGGTAAAAGTATAGTGTTACAAATACATAAGCCAGTAACAGTCATTTAATATAATTAAGAAGTGTTATGTACTGTACGTAATTATATGTGCTATACTTTCGTATGACTGTCAGTGCAGTAGGTGTGTTTCCACCAGTAACACCATAAACGTGAGTAATTGGTTGTGGTACAAAGTTACAATGTCCACAACATCCTTAGCTGATTAAAAAAACGTTCATCTCTATTATAATTTTATGGTATCATCATGTACAAACTCGGCTGTTGAACAAAATGTCATTATGCAGTGTGAGGCTATAGATGTACAAATATATTTATCTATAAAATAAAATCTATTATAAGGAATTGGCTATGGAGTCTAACGAGTCTCAAGATAGGTAGTCAGCAAGCCAGAGACACAGGTGAGCTGACGTTTTAGGACTAGTTTGAAGGCTATTGTTTACATACCCAGAAAGAGCCAATGTTTCAGTTTAAGTTCAAAAGCAGGAAAAAGTTATCAATGACATAACACAAAATAAGTCAGGCGTGAGAAATTCCCTTTTATTTGGAAGAAGGTCAGCAATCTACTTTTCTGACACTACCAATTTAAATGTTAATATCATCCAAAAATATCTTCATAGAAACAGCATTAATAATGTTCAATCAAATATCTGGACACTCTGTGTTCTAATCAAGTTGACATATAAAATTAACAATCACAAGTTTACCCCTTATTGACCTTGCACCCATATGTATTTCCTTTAACCACACCAAATCTTCAAATGAAACAAAACAAGGTCATAATTCTGCCTAAACTATGACTAAAACTGAAAATGTACTATTCCCTTTTCCAGAAAAGGAGGCACAATTTTTGCATGATGTTTACTCCTGTCCATGACATACTGTAAGTTAAATATCATTAAATGAAGTTAATACATCTTATGTTGCATGATGAGGGAACAAAAGAGAAAAATACATAACTTGCTACACATAAGCATTCATAACAAAACATGGAGTAAATGCCCATTATAGTCCTCATTTTGATAACTGGTTATATATTCATACTTGTACTTATAACTAACTTCTGCCACTTCCAATTTTATATTTCCTTTCCTATCAGCAAGCAGCTGAGCTGGTAATGGTTTTTTACCTAATGGGGCAACTGAAATCTTCATTGATAAAGGGTCTGGACCATTAATACTTCTGCCTGGATTGGGTTATGTAGTTTTTCCATTGACCTTAACCATAGGGCATGCCCAAAGAGAGGCTCTGTATTTCAGATGTATTCTTTCTTACCTCCATTGTGGAGTAGTTATCTATTTTCCACTAGATGGTAAGGATCAATAACACTGACCAGCACAGTAACTCCCATCTTTGTTGATTCTTAGACATGAGGAGCCACAAGTGGCTAGGTGACAGTTTGAACTTCAGTTCCATGGAATAGTTGTGTCTCCTGTTGAAGACATTGCTCCTCTTGGAGCTAAGACCTCTAGGCCGGCAGAGAATAAGTTCCTGTGTACAGAAAGCAACAATTTCGCTATTGGGTTGCTCCTTGATTCATGGGTCTGAGATCCTTGGAATGGGGAAAATATCACCATACGTTGGATGCTCCTTATGAAAAGCCCGGCTTTCTGGAAAATCTCATCTCCATCCTGTAAACTATTACCACCTCACTGCAATGGTAGCTGAGACTTCAAAAGGACATTCCACTCTTTTATCAAGCCAGCTGCTTCAGGATGGTGGGGAATATGGTAAGACCAATGAATTCCATGAGTATGAGTCCGTCATCATACTTTATCTGTTGTAATGTAAGTTATTTACATAAGGAACAATGCTATTTAGACTACCATGATGTGGATAAGGCCACAAAAAGAAGCGATGGCTATTGTCATTTGGGGCGCTTTTAATGTAACTTAATCATGCCTTCCTGGCATACTTGGACCCAATCACATATATACCACCTCCATTTAGTAATGGAGTGCTGCTGTGCATGCCAAACTTTATGGCTTATTAGATCAGATAATACCAGTTCATGATGGGTAATTTAGGTTGCATGGTAGATTGCTGGCACATCATTAATCATTCAGTTTTTACTAAGACCCAGTAGCAAGCTGCATTAAGCCTTTCTTGTGTCGCTATAAAGAAATATTTGAGACCGAGTCATTTATAAAGAAAAGAGATTTTATTGATTCATGGTTCTACAGGCTGTACAGGAAACACAGTGACATCTGCTTCTGGAGAGGCCTCAGGAAGCTTTCAATCATTGTAGAAGGCAAACGGGAAGCAGGCACATCTCATGATGAGAATGGAAGCAAGAGCAAATGAAGTGGGGGATGCCACACACTTTTCAATGACCAGATCTCATGAGACCTCACTATTCCAAAGACAGCGACAAGTCATGAGGGATCAGCCCCCATGACACAAACCTCTCACACCATACCCCACCTTCAGCATTGGGCATTGCATCTCAACATGAGATTTGAGTGGGGACAAATATTCTAACTATATCATAAGAGTTGTTTCTTAAAAGGCGTATAGTTATTCGCAGAGTATTGCAGAACATTGCTCAAATTTCTAAGGGCCTGCACTGCAATTCATTTATAGGAGCCTGCCACAGGCTCCAAACAACAACCCTGATATGGTTTGGCTCTGTATCTCCACCAAACTCTCATCTCATATTGTAATCTCAATAATCCATACATGTCAAGGGCGGGACTTGGTGGTAAGTGATTGGATCATAGAGATGGCTACCCTCATGCTTTTCTCAGGGTAGTGATAGTGAGTTCTCTAAAGATCTGATGGGTTTATAAAGTACTCTTCTCCCTTCACTCATTTATACTCTCTCACCTGCCACCATGTAAGATGTGCCTTTGCTTCTGTCCCATCTTCTGCCATGATTGTAAATTTCCTGAGGCCTCTTCAGCCATGCAGTACCACAAGTCAATTAAACCTCTGTCATTTATAAATTACCCAGTCTTGGGTATGTCTTTATAGCAGTGTGAGAACGTACTAATACATCCCCTATTTGCCACTGACTCTTTAAGCATCATTGGATCTGTTAGATCATATGACCCAAGTGGCATAGGAGCTTGCACAGCATCCTAGACCTTTTTCGGAGCCTCTTTGTTTTCTGGGCTACACTTAAAACTAGAAGCACTTTGGGTCATTCAGTAAATGTGCCAGAATAACACACTCAAATGAAAAATATGTTGCCTCCAAAATCCAAAGACTTCCACTAGGCATTGTGCCTTTTTTTTGTTTGTTTTTTTGGTTGTGGGAGAGGATGGGTGCAATAAATAAATATTTTCAACTTAGAAGGGATATCTTTACACACCTCATACCACTGACCTCCTAGAAATTTCACTGGGGAAGAAATTTTGTCACATACCTTTTCCATCCTCTGACATAAAGTGTCTTATCAATCAGTCTACAGTAATTACTACTTCTTACTCACTAGGTCTAATCAGCATAATGTCATGAATGTAATGGACCAGTGTGATATCTTGTGATAGGAAAAGATGAAGATTCCAGGGAACACAATAATAACAGAGAAATGGAGAGTCGATATGCCCCTGAGATAGAACAGGGAAGGTTTATTGCTGGCCATGCTAGCTGGAATCAAACTGCTTATGATGGTCTTATTGACAGGGAAGGAGAAAAGAGCATTTGCTAGATCAATGGCTGCATATCAGGTACCAAGGGATGTGCTAATTTGCTAAAGCAGTGAAACCACATCTGGTACAGCAGCTTCAATTGGAATAACCACCTGCTTAAATTTATAATAATCCACTATTGTTCTTCAAGATCCAGCTGGCTTCTGCACAAGCCAGATAAATGAGTTGAATGGAGATGTCATGGGAATGAACACCTTTGCATCTTTGAAGTCCTAAACAGGGGCAATGATCTCTGAGATCCCTCTAGGTGATCATTGCTTTCGGTTTACTATTTTATAGGTAGAGGCAGTTCTAGCAGCTCCTTCTTGGCCTTTTTCTCCATAATAGTCCCCACAACACAGGTCAAGGAATCATGTGGTGATTCTGCCATCTGCTGAGTATATTTATTACTATTATGCATTTCAGAATGGAGAAAATAACAACTGAATGGGATTGAAGACACACTAGGCCCAACTTGAGATGGACCTGAGCTAAAGCTCCACTGATCACCAGAATTTTGTAAGCCTGTACTCGTACTGATGGACCACAGTGACATAGATGTCTCCCCAAATTTGAGTCAGCTCAAAGAGAATTTCCAGCAGCCCCTGAAAAGTCTGATTATTTCTCTTTTTTTCATGCACACTCACCCAGGCTAAAACCATATATCTCTTTGGAGAAGGCTAGGAGAAAAATACAAGTATGAATTTTTGGCAATATACTGAGGTCCTTGCACAAGAAGAAAGAGTCTCGGTATGTAAACTGCATCAGCTGTGGAAATTGATCGAGGGACCATTACTGTCTGTTTTTATGATTCATGCTAGTATTTTGTTCACTTGACCTAGAACTTTCTGCTTATACAGATCAAGTGCTAATTCAGTGTGCTTCCTTTTACTTTCACTATCACTTCTGGCACATCTTTCACTTCTAGGAGTAGCACGATCAACTAGTCAACACCGTAGTTATATGTGAGTCAGACTAATCTGCTTTCTGCTTTGACTCTGGAGACCACTGCAATAACCACATCCATCTTGCTTTTAGTGGTTGATTGCCACCACTTGGCCTCTGTTCCCCAGGATTCAATTAACCCCTTTGAGTTTGGTTTTCCCAGCTCAGTCACTGCAGTTTCCACTGTATGATTTGGCCTACAGGAGAGATCCATCAGAGAGCA
The DNA here is from genome assembly GCF_000951035.1 of Colobus angolensis palliatus. Lineage (NCBI taxonomy): Eukaryota > Metazoa > Chordata > Mammalia > Primates > Cercopithecidae > Colobus > Colobus angolensis. The sequence goes on along the minus strand of NW_012115055.1, from coordinate 7,461,178 downwards.
CTTCAAGAATCCTGAGTTCCCCATCACAACTTTCTCACAGTTTTGGAAAAAGGCATGTCTTTTGGACCCTTCCAGAGTGGTTGAGTGGGTCTTAAATAATAAATTCACTCTAATATTCCAATCTCTCTAAGTCTTTGAATCCCTTCCTATACATTGAGCCAAAGCAGATCTGGCATTTCCAACTTACTCATTGTATGCCATTTTTTGTCATAGTTTTTTACAATGAGCTAAACAGAGTTCTTTCCAAGTCTCTGAGTTGCAACACTAAATGCAGAGTCTCTGCCTTGTGAGTCCAGGTTAATACATTCAACTTGATCCAGTTTATGTTCCTTCTACCTCTAACCTAAATCATTAATATTCATTCTTACATATGTCCCCTGTATTTCTATCTGTAAACATTAGAAACTCAAATAGTTCTTTGGGATTGTAGTGCACCTTGCCATGAATCACACTTGACATCTCACCTCTAGGAGTCTGCTGAGATTTGAGACTGATTATAGGTCTAGAAGCAAAGAAGGATTTGCTTCTTGAGAGTGAGCGCTGAAGGCAATCAGCATTGACTTGCACAGCAAATGCCTCATAGAAGTATCTATATAGATAGTGAGTGAGAGAAATATTATAAGAAATTGGCTTACATGATTATGGATGATGGCAAGGTGACAAATCCTAAGATCTGTAGTGGCAATCTGGAGATCCAGATAAGCTGATGTTTCAATTACAGTCCAAAGGGAGGGAAAATATGATGTTCCAACTGTAAAGCAGTCAGAAGTAATTCTCTACTGCTCTTGGGATGTTTAGCCTTTTTGTTCTATTCAAGTTTTCAACTGTTTGGAGGAGGGCCACACACACTAGGGAAGAAAATCTGCTTTACTGGGTCTACAGATTTAAATGCTAATCTCATCAAAATAACCTCACAGTTACAACCAGAATAATGTTGGACCAGATTTCTGGGCATTCGATGGCCCAGTCAAGTAGGCACATAAAATTAACCATTCTAATGTTTACAGATTTTATTGTGTTTCACACAAACACACACATACATCCAGTACTCCTTCAAGCTCGCTGGGTAATACATCAGATAGTTTAGTAGATGGATATTGTAATGTCATGTATACATTTCAGATAATATAAACACCCCATAGAATCTAGTGTAGTAAAGTTACATTGAAAATTATTATATTGTTCTCTGAAATCATTGAGTTGAGAGAGAAAACAAGATTTTAGTTTCTTTTCTTTTCTTTTTTTTTTTTTTTTGAGATGGAGTCTTGGTCTTTTGCCCAGGCTAAAGTGCAGTGGCCTAACCTTGACTCACTGCAACCTCTGCCTCCCAGGTTCAAGTGATTCTCCTGCCTCAGCCTCCCAAGTCGGATTATAGGCACTCCGACACCGTGCTCAGCTAAGTTTTGCATTTTTCGTAGAGACAGAGTTTCATCATCTTGGCCAGGCTGTTTTCAAACTCCCGACCTCGTGATCCACCCGCCTTGGCCTCCCAAAGTGCTGGAATTAAGGGTGTGAGCCGCCACGCCTGGCCAGTTTCTTTTTAAAAAAAAAAAAAAAAAAATTGTGGCTGGGCACGCTGGCTCACGCCTGTAATCCCAGCACTTTGGGAGGCCAAGGTGGGCAGATCATGGGTTCGAGACCATCCTGGCGAACATGGTGAAACCCCGTCTCTACTGAAAATACGAAAAAATTAGCTGGGCGTGGTGGGGGGGGCGCCTGTAGTCCCAGCTACTCGGGAGGCTGAGGCAGGAGAATGGTGGGAACTGGGAGGTGGAGCTTGCAGTGAGCCGAGATCGCACCACTGCACTCCAGCCTGGGCGACAGAACAAGACTCCATCTCAAAAAAAAAAAAAAATTGTATTGTCTGTTACACAAACACAAACATACACATGCACACACACACACATCATTTAATTATGGATATATATAAAATACTATATGCTATATAAATACTATATGCTATATAAATACTATATACATAGTGCATGTTCTATAGTATATATATTATGTATACTAGAAAGAGATAATATTTAAATTTCAAATACAATAATTTCTAATAGATTTGGGTGTACTATTATGTTAATTCAGGTAGCCACTTTTATGGTATTCTTTCTATATTTGAAATTTGATTTACTATGTGTTGTTTTGTTATTTTGGCCAGAATTGTAACTCACTAGCATACAAATATTTTGAAACTTGTATTTGTTATACATGTTTTTGAGACTAGGGTCTATACAAATCTATTTATATAAAATCACATAAATAAGTTCACCATAACATCACTGTTTTATGTGAGTACATTCCCAGTAAGGTTGGGTGCATGTTCCAGGCTTGGAAATAAATCAGCACCACGATAACAACAAAAGATGTATCTTAGGGCAATAGTGATAATGTTCATGTGTGGTGAGCCTGTAACTTGAGGCACTTAAATATTTTGCTTTTAATTCTAGCAACTGTATTTTAAATGCATTAAAAGAAAGCCGGAAAACTTTAATCCTATGTAGCTAGTTCAAGAGAATCCATTATTAACCCACACCCACACTTCTTGCCTAAAGACTATTATTCCTAGACTAGGAGACTTCTTTGAGATTGGAATAGACAAGGTAATGGAGATAGTTTTGAAATAAGAAAGCCTGATAATAAATACCTTACTTTTGACTCAACTATGAGGACACTGGATGGCAAACAGGATACATCAAGTCCTCCTTCAAGTTCCCTAGCTAATACATCAGATAGTTTAGTAGATAGAGATTGTAATGCCATGTATAGATTTCAGATAATATAAACACCACATAGTATCTAGTGTAGTGAAGTTACATTGAAAATTATTATATTGTTCTCTGGAAGCATTAAGTTAATGGAAAAAACAATATTTTAGTTTTCTTCTTTTTTTAATTTCATTTTAGTTTCAGGGGTACATGTGCAAGTGTGTTATATAGGTAAATTGTGTGTCATAGGAGTTTGGTATACAGATTACTTTGTCACCCAGGTAATAAGTATAGTAGTTTATACACAGTTTTTGAACCTCTCTCTACTGCCAACTTCTACCATCAAGTAGGCCCCAGCAATCGTTGCTCCCATCTTTGTGTCCATACCTGCTCAATGTCTAGCTCCCACTTGTAAGTGAGACCATTCTGTATTTGGATTTCTGCTTCTGTACTAGTTTGCTTACGATAATGACTTCCAGTTCCATCCACGTTGCTGTAAAATGCATAATATTGTTTTATTATAGCTGCATAGTATTCCATAGTGTATATGAACCACATCTTTTTTTATCCAGTCTACCATTGATGGGGATTTAAGATGATTCAATTTCTTTGCTATTGTTAATAATGTGGTGATGAACATACAAATGCATGTGTTTTTATGGTAACTTGAGGATATATTCTCTCACCATTCCTATTCAGCGTAGTACTAGAAGTCCTAGCCAGAAGTGTCAGGCAAGAGAAAAAAATAAAATACGTCAGAATAGGAAGAGAGGAAGTAAAACCCTCCCTGTTTGCAAACAATATGATTTTTTTTTTTTTTTTTTAGATAGAGTCTTGCCCTGTAGCCCAGGCTGAAGTGCAGCGGCGCAGTCTTGGCTCACTGTTCTCTCTGCCTCCCGGGTCCCAGTTCAAGCAATTCTTCTCCCTCAGCCTCCCAAGTAGCTGTGATTACAGGCACACACCACCATGCCCAGCTAATTTTTGTATTTTTAGTGGAGATGGAGTTTCACCATGTTGGTCAGGCTGGTCTTGAACTCCTGACCTCATGATCCACCAGCCTCAGCCTCCCAAAGTGCTGGGATTACAGGTGTGAGCCACCGTGCCTAGTAAAAATATGATTCTATACTGAGAAAACCTTAGTATCAGCCCAAAAGTTCCCTGGTCTGATACACAACTTCAGCAAAATCTCAAGATACAAAATCAATGTACATAAATTAGTAATATTTCTATATACCAATGACATCCAAGTTCCAGAGCTAAATCAAGAATGCAATCCCATTCACAATAGACACAAAAGAATAAAATACCCAGGAAAATGGCTAGCTAAAAAGGTGAAAGACCTCTACAGCTAGAATTACAAAACTCTGCTAAAATAAATCAGAGATGACGCTAACAAATGAAAAACATTCCATGCTCATGGATAGGAAGAATAAATATTGTTAAAATAGCCATACTGAGAAAAACAATTTACAGATTCAGTGCCATTTCTATCAAACTAAAAAAAACTATTTTAAAATTCATATGGTACTAAAAAAGAGCCTAAATAGCCAAGGCATTTCTAAGCACAAAGAACAAAGCTGGAGGTATCACACTACCCAACTTCACACTATAAGGCTACTACACAAAGCTGGAGACATCACACTACCAACTTCACACTAAAAGGCTACTACAGTAACCAAAACAGCATTATACTGGTACAAAGCAGACACGTAGATCAATGGAATAGAATAGAGCCCAGAAATAATGCCACACAACCGTAAGCATCTGATCTTCAACAAAGCCAACAAAAACAACCAATGGGGGAATGACTCCCTATTCAATCAGTGGTTTTGGGATAATTGGCTAGCCATATGCAGAAGATTGAAACTGGGAAACTTTCTTACACCATATACAAATATCACATCAAGTTAGATTAAATACTTAAATGTAAAACCTAAAATTATAAAAACCCTTCAAGGTAACCTAGGAAATACCATTCTGAACATAGGATCTGGCAAAGATTTCATGATGAAGTTGCCAAAAGCAAATTCAACAAAAACAAAAATTGACAAGTGGGGCCTAATTAAACTAAAGAGCTTTTGCATAGCAAAAGAAATTATCAACAAATAAAATAGACAACCTACAGAATGGGAGAAAATATTTGCAAACTATGCATCTGACAAAGGTCTAATATCAAGCACCTGTAAGAAACAAAAAAAAATTACAAGCAAAAAATCAATGACCCCATTAAAAAGTGAAAAAACACATACAAATACATACAAAGTTTTCAAAAGAAGATACAAAACACATACAAAGTTTTCAAAAGAAGACACACGTGGTGAATAAGCATATAAAAGATGCTCAACATCACTAATCATTAGAGATATGCAAATCAAAACCACAATGAGATACCATCTCACACCAGTCAGAGTGGTGATTATTAAAAAGTCACAAAATAACAGATGCTGGTGAGGTTGTGAAGAAAGAGGAAAACGTGTATACTGCTGGTGGGAATGTAAATTACTTCAGTCATTATGAAAAGCAGTTTGGCAATTTCTCAAAGCACATAAATCAGAATTACCATTTGTATTAGTCTGTTATCACGCTACTAATAAAGACATATCTGAGACTGGGTAATTTATAAAGGAAGAAGATTTAATTGACTCACAGTTTTGCATGGCTGAGAGTCTTTACAATCATGAAGGAAGGCATAGGAGGAGCAAAGTCATGTCTTACATGGCAGCAGGCAAGAAAGCATGTGCAGAGGAACTCCCCTTTATAAAATCATTAGATCTCATGAGACTTACTATCATGAGAAGAAGACGAGCAACACCCACCCTCATCATTCAATTACCTCCCTCTGGATACCTCCTATGACACATGGAGATTATAGGAACTACAATTCAGGATGTGCTTTGGGTGGGGAAACAGCCAAACTGTATCACCACTTGACTCAGGAATCCCATCATTTCGTATATACCCAAAGGAAGAGGAAGGGTTCAGTTTTGAACATCAGTTATAAAATCTCTAATGGGTCCAATAGATTCCTAATGGGTATGTGTATTTGTCAGTGTTCTCCAGAGAAACTGTTCCAATAGGAGATACACACACACAAACACACGCACACACACACAGACACACACACACACACACACACACACACACACAGAGGGTGAGAGAGAGAGTTTAAGAAATTGGCTCTTGTGGGGCTGGGCACGGTGTCTCACACCTGTAATCCTAGCACTTTGGGAGGCCGAGGCAGGCAGATCACGAGGTCAGCAGATAGAGACCATCCTGGCTAACACGGTGAAACCCCGTCTCTATTAAAAATACAAAAAAAATTAGCCAAGCGTGGTGGCAGGCACCTGTAGTCCCAGCTACTCAGGAGGCTGAGGCAGGAGAATGGTGTGAACCTGGGAGGCGGAGCTTGCAGTGAGCCTAGATCGCACCACTGCACTCCAGCCTGGGTGACAGAGTGAGACTCCATCTCAAAAAAAAAAAAAAAAAAAGAAAAGAAATTAGCTCTTGTGAATGATTGTGTGGACTGCTGGAAAATCCAAAATCTGTAGAACAGGCTGGAGGGATGGAGATTCAATGAATTGATGTTACAGTCTTGAGAAATTCAGGCACAGTCTCTACATTGCAGTCTTCAGAGAGAATTGTTTTTTTGGAAAACTTGATTTTACCAAAATGCTTTTACCTGATTAGATGAGACCTGTCCACATGGTGAAGAGTAATATCCTTTTACTCAAATTCTATTTATTCAAAAGTTAATCACAACTACCAACATTGTTACAGCATCTAGACTGGTGTTTGACCAAATAAACTGGATACCATAGCCTAGCCAAGTTGACATGTAGAATTAACCATCACAATATTTTGATCTAGGAGGTTTTATATTAGCTGGAAGATCAGGGCAGAGGATATAAATGTATGCATGTAGATTAAAGCGTAAAATTTGGTGAGATTTTTCTAAGTGAACATGCAGATTAAGAAAAGAAGTGTCCCAGGAGCAAGTTAACACCATGTTACATTGCAGCAAGCATTCCTGTAAGACAGAGATATATAAATAAGAATGACTGCTCTATTAATAGTAGGAAAATCAGGAACTGCATATAGCGATAGACATAATAGATATATGTTCATTTTTCTGTGGTTTCTTAGATGACACTGAATTTGTAAGTTCTCAGAGGGAACATCATTGTTTAGCTTCCAAAATAAAATTATTGTTTTAGAATTACTTTGTTGTTATTGTTCATTATTGTTGAATAGCTCTAGTTTCCTGTTCATTCAACTATGATTACTTTGTTTCCAGCAGTTCAAAATGCTTCCTTTTTTCATTAATTATTTTAAGTTTTTCTATAAATATTGCCATTTATGTTTTACTGTAATGGGTATTATTGTCATGTTAGGCACAGATATTTTATAAGATGCTTTATTCATTTTCTATTTATTATTATTGTAATTACAACTAAATATCCTTTTCATGTAGATTTCACATAATTTATAATAAAAGAACATTTTGTTTGGAAGTCTAGCCACCTCCTGCTGTTAGATAAAATTATTCTGGAACATTAAAGCCACACTCACAAAAAGCCCTTCAATCATTCAAGCACAATAAATGCATTGAGACAGTTTTTCACTTGTTTATTTGTTCTGGAAGTCATCCAAATTAACTTGTAATTCTAAATAACCACAGATGCCAATGCAAAGTAATTTGAAGTGACAACATATCAGTTTAAAGTGCATCCATAGCACTAGGTGTTACATTTTGCGTACATCAGGTTCAACCAGGGCATTCCATTATGAGAGTAACTGATTTTCAGCGTGAACAGAAACAGTGGTAAACCAAATTATTCCACCAACTAACAGACTTAACAGGGATGGCAGATTTTGTTCAGAAATACAGCAAATGACCTTTATTTAATTATTTTAACATCAACTATCTGCTAATTATATCAGCTAGGTTTCCCAGGTGTATTCATCTCTAAGAAATTGCTCATGTTGAAGGAAATATTATTTCTTCAAAAGATTTACCTAGAAATGACTGGTTTCTCAATTATCACACAATCTTTAAGAATTTACAATTAAATTTTTGAATATTTATTGTCATGTCTCTGACATTTCCAGAGGTACAATTAATATGTTGCTTACAAAATATGTACAAAACAAGTTTTTTAAATTCAATGTTTTTTAAAATCATTCATTATAACATGGGAGAAATTTGATTCAAATGCAATCTAGGGTGTAAGCACTATAATGTTTTGATTCATGATTGAAAAACATTCAATCATGAAATAAATATATTTTTCATTTACTTTTATTCCAATCTGGAGCCATAAGAAACCAAAATTATTACAAATATCTGTTTGTGTTCTGTTTGTATGTGACTATACAATTTTGGCTACTATTTTCTTAAGATAGTTTTTTTTTACTTGAACTTCTATAATAGTACTTCTATTTTGACAGGAAAATTAATTATCTGAATTCCTTTTTAAATTAAAAATAACTTTTAACAAACTATTTTATTTATTTTGAGACAGGGGCTTGCTCTGTCACCCATGCTGAAGTGCAGCGGCAAAATCACTGCTCACTGCAGCCTTGACCAACCAGGCTCAGGCGATTCTCCCACCTGAGCCTCCTGGGTATCTGGGACCACAGGTGCATGTCACCAAAACCGGTAATTTTTTTTTTTCTTTTTAAATTTTTTGTAGAGACAGACTCCTCCTATGTTTTCTAGCCTGGTTTCATACTCCTGAGCTCAAGTGATCCTCTTGACTTCGACTCCCAAAGTGTTGTGATTATAGGATTGAGCCACCATGCCCAGCCAAAAATAACTTTTTAAAGAGCACCTTTAGGTTTAGAGAAAATTAGGTAGAGAGAACAGAGAGTTTCCACATACCTGCTGTCTCCCACACTCGTTTTCCTATTAACAGCTAGCATTAGTTTGGTTCATTTGTTACAATTGAAGAACCAACATTTATACATTATTATTAACTAAAGTCCAGAGTTGACATTCAGATTCACTCTGTATTGTACACTTTGGGCTTTGACAAATATTAAATGACACGTATTTCATTCTCTGTATAATATTGCAGTATTATACAGAGAAGTTCCATTGCCGTAAAAACCATTGTGTTCCACCCAGCCATTATTTCCCCCACCAACCCGTGGAAATAACTATCTTTATACAGTGTGTGTATTTTGCCTTTTCTAGAATGCCCCATAGTTGGAATCATACAATATATAGCCTCTTGAGACTGACTTCTTTCACACAGCAATATACATGGAAGTTTCCTTCATGTCTCTTGGTGGCTTGATAGCTCATTTATTTTTATGTTTGAAAAATATTCTATTGTGTGGTTTTACCACAGGTTATTCATTCATTTCCCAATTGAAGAAAATGTTGAATAATTCAAAACTTTTAAGCAGTTATGTATAAAGCTTTTATAAATGTTTGTGTGTAGGTTTTTGAGTGAACATACATTTTCATTTTGGTAACTGCCTAGAAGTGTGGTTACTGTATTGTATAGTAAGATTATGTTAAGCTTTTTAACATACTGACTTTTTTTTTCCAGTGTGATGCTACCATTTTGCACTCTCACAAGAAAGAGATGAGATCTCCTGTTGCTCTGCATCCTGATCGGCATATAGGTATGTAATCATATCTCTCTATTATTTTAATATGAAATTCCCTTTGATCTTGTGCATTTTATGCTAACTTGCTACCTATGTATCTTCTTTGGTGCAGATCTTCTGCTTAATTTTTACCTGGCAAAAGTTCATTGTCTTCTTATTGTTGTATTTTACATGTTTTTGTATATTTTAGATGCAAGTTCTTTATCACGTATATGTTTAGCATATGTTTTCTTCCAGTCTGTGCCTTGTCTGTTCATTCTCTGAGTGGGGGTTCACTTATAATTTTTATGAAGTCCACTTATTGATATTTTCTTTCGTAGATTTTGCTTTTGATGTTGTATCTAAACTTATTGTCAATGTTTAGGTTTCCTGCTATGGTGTTTTACAGTATTTTGTTTTGTATTAAGTCTATGATCCATTAGAGTTAATTTTTGTGACATATGTAAGGTCAGTGTGTAGGTTCAATCTTTGACTAGAAATGGTCCAGTTTTACCAGCACTATTTGTAGAAAAGGCTATCCTTTCTCCCATGATTTGCTTTTGCTCCCTTGTGAAAGATAAGTTGACTAGAACTGTGTGGTTATGCTTCTGGGCTCTGTATATGGTTTCACTGGCTATTTATGTTTTCGCTAACCAATAGCATTCTGTCCTTATTGTATGAGTTCTATATAAGTCTTGAAGTCGGGAAGTGTCAGTCCTATGACTTTGCTCTATTTCTTTATTGTCATGTTGACTATTTTGAGTCTTTTTTCGATTTCCATACGTGATAGTTATCTTTATTTGTCAACCTGGCTGGGCCATGGGGTACCCAGACATTTGCTCAAGCATTATTTTTGGTATATCTGTGAGTGTGTTCCTGGATGAGATTAACATTTATAACACTGGTAAAAGAAAAACAGATTGCCCTTTTACATTAGTACAAGTAAAACAGATTGCCCTCCTTTATTAAGGGCAAGCTCACTGAACTCAGTGAGGGTAACTCTCACTGAATCAACAGAAGACCTATACAAAACACAGATACTGAGCAAGATAGAATTTCTCTTGCATGATTGTTGAGCTTGGATATTACTTGTTTTTGTGGTTTTTGTTTGTTTGTTTTATTCACCTTTGGTCTTGGACTTAAACTCTGGTTCCTCTTGGGTTTTTAGTCTGCTAGTCTTCAGACTTATATTGGAAGTGTACATTGGCTGCTCAGGGTCACTAGCTTGCTTCCTGTGGATCCCTAATGGATAGAAATACTCTACCCCTATCTGAGGTAATTAACCTACAATGACTAAAGAAACTGTAATGGCCTCACCTGAGAAAGTGTCTTTGCAATACAATGCTGAATATCCTCAAGATGCAACTCTAACATCCCCATTTTCTTCTAAATGTATAACTAGACTCACTTCTTAGCAGATCCCTAAGGGTGATGTACAAAGTGTAACTCATGAGAAGATACACTATACTGCAAAGAACTATTTGAGTTTTCTAATGTATAGAAATCAGAAACTCAAGCAATATGTGTAGGAGTGGATACTAATCCTGTGAAATGGTAATTCCATAATCCTTTTGGATAATGATAGAAGAAACATGAAATTGGACCAGGCCAAATTCATTGATATTTGCTCTCAGTCGGGGTTCTGCATTTAATGTTGCCGCTCATGGAGTTAAACAGGATGTAATAATTTCTTTGGTTGACTGGTTGAAATGTAGACCAAAAGATGGCATAGAGTAACCAAGTCAAAGATACTGAGCTCACCTTGATGTAGTGCAGATGAAAAGATTCAAAGGCTTAAGAAAATTGGAATGTTAGGTTGGATTTGACATTTGATACATACACAACCTCACAGGACGTGTAAATGAGACATCCTTTGCAACATGGCTGTGCAAAATGAGTTAGTGAGAGTAGCCCTGACATCTTTGATGGTCTCCATGATTATTTTCCTTTGTAGGCCAGAACTTACTTTGGAAACTGCGGTCACTGAATTAGAAAATCAAATGGATTAATTAGATCTTGGAGTGACATGGGCCAAGTGAAGGCACACAACTTCCAAAGTCAAAGTGGAAAAAATTACTGTAATGGTCAACAGACTACAAAAATCAATCAGAATAGTCTGTGTCACACAGGTTTATGACATAGGCTAGTTGCTCATGGTGTTCCTGAAAGTGAAATAGTTAGAAAGCCTACTAAATTCTTACTCTATCGGTATAAGCAGAAAAGATCTGGGTGAAAGGAAAAAAAGTCTAACCTGAAATTTCAACAGAGTCATGACCAGTCAATTGATTTCTACACTTGAGACAGTTTACTGAAATAAAATACCTTGAATAAAGGAGAGGTGTTTTCTTCATTAGAAAGGAACCCAGTATAGTCACCAAAATTTATACCATTAATCTTTCTCCCAGCCTTCTTCAACAGGACATTTGTCCTTTTATCAGGGTAACCATGCATTGTATAAAAGAAAATGATCAGATCTTTCAGAGACTACTATATGCTGGTTCTGAACGGGAAGTGATCTCAGGAGACCCAAACTGTCACTGTGACATTTTGAATTGAATCCAGTTGAATCCACAGTTCAGAGTAGGGGCTTATGAAGAGCAGGTGGTCAATTCAGTTTTAGCTCAGGTCCATCTCAAATTGGGCCTTCTGTGTTCTGGAAGCCATCCTATGGTTATTTCCCCAGTCTTTTTAAAATTTTATTTTGGATTCAGGGAGTGCATGTGCAAGTTTATTTTTCCAGTCTTGAAAATATAGTAGGAAAAGATATACACAATAACTGGCAGAGTTCTCACATTGGCTCTCTGACCTAGGGAGTAAGGGTTGTTTGGGTAGGAAAGGCCAAGTGAAACTACTAGAACTTCTTCTACCTAGGAAAATAGCAGAAACAATCACTCATCCCTGAAGGGATGATAGAGATTTGTGCCACCATCAATAACTTAAAAGATGTTGAGTTGGTAATTCTTACCACATTCCCATTCTGTGCCCTTATTTGAACTGTGCAAGAAAGACAGAATGACAGTGGATTAACATACATGTAACCAGGTGTTTATTTCAATTAAACCTGCTGTACAAGATGTAGGTTCATTGTTTCAGTAAATTAATAGATCATCTTGTATCTGGTATGCAACTACTGATATGGCAAATGCCTTTTTTTCCATTCCTGTCAATAAGAACCATCATAAGGATGTTGCTTTTAACTGACATGACCAGCAACATGCCTTCACTGTGAGGTATGTCATCTCTCCAGCCCAATGCCATAAAGTTAGTTCATAAGGATATCGATTGCCTTTTTTCCCCATAAGATATCATACTGGTCTATTACATTGATGACTTCATGCCGGTTAGACCTAGTGAGCAAGAAGTTACAACTGTACTAGAATTATTGGTAAGACATTTGAAATTGAATTGACATTCGAAATTATTGGTAAGACATAAGAAATTGGTATTTCAGAGGGTGGGAAATGATTCCAAAAAAAGTTTAGGGACTTTCTCCCTTAGAGAAATATCTAGGAATTCAGTGGATTGAGGCATGTCCAGTTATTCTTTCTAAGATGTAGAACAATATGATGCATCTGGCCTATCTTACATTCAAAGAAAGAAGTGCAATGCCTAGTGGGTGTCTTTGGATTTTGGAGGCCACATATTCCTTATTTGGACAGCTTATATTACAACAACTTCAAACTCACTGATTCTTTCCTGTTCTGTCCAATCTATTGGAAAGCATATGTAATGCATTCTTCAATTTCTTTACAGTCTTTTTGATGTCTAGCATTTTCTTTTGATTCTTGTATAGAGTTTCCATTCCTGCTTGCCTTACCCATTTGTTCTTTTATGGTTTTCTTTTGTCCCATGTCAAAGGTAGTTAAATTACACTTAAAGCTGCCTGCATACTTTGAATTCTTCTGTACCAAACTGTAAACTCAGCATGTAAACAAGCTTCAATGTATCTTAAGAGTATATGCTTGTAACAAGTGTCTGAGTCTCAACCAATCATGGCAGTCAAGCTTTATATAATCATAGGCTGCCAACTGCTCAGACTATGCCAAATAAGGCAAATTCGGAGCTATGAACAATTCAAACTTTTTCTGTAAGTTACTTCTGTTATTCTGTTTTCTGACTTCAAATATTACATGCCCACACCATGAAGCTGAGCTCTCTGAACATCTTTTTGCACTGAGTGCTGTCCAATTTATGAATTGTTTTTGACTCAGTTAAAGGCTGCTAAATTTAATTTGCCTACTTTTTTATTTGTTTGTTTGTTCATTTGTTTCACCTATTAGTGTCCTTAGCTTATTCACCATCACTCTTTTAAACTATCAGTCTGGTAATTCCAAAATCTCCACCGTGTCTCTCTCTCATCCTTTTGCTTGCTTTGTCTCTTCGGACTGTTTTCTCTTGTGACTTAGTATGTCTTATAATTTTTTGTTGAATACCAGCCATTTGTTTAGGATAATAGGAACCGAAGTACATACTCCTTCAGTGGTGAGGGGTTATGTTTATCTGGCTAAAATTTCCACTTTTCTCCAGTGTTTTTACTTGTGTCAATGCTGTTGCCTTTGATTTTCCCTGGAATTGTTCTCTTAAATAGTTACAGAGTTAGATTACTCAGCTGTCATGTTCTGTTATCATACAGCATATCTGTTGGTGTGATACGAAGGTGGAGGGCAATAGAAACATTCTATAGTCCTGTGATTAGGTCTCAGGCTTTCCGTGTGCCTGGGCTCTCAGGCTTTGTCAATTACAACTGCCCCTCAGTTGTTTTGTTTATTTATTGTCCCTTAGGTGAGACTAAAAAGCTAGTTGCTACTGAAGTTGGATATTTCCCTTACACTGTGTGGGTTAGGCTCTGGTAAAATAGTTTTATTTGAGCACAGGTGAAGAACAGAACCCTCTAGATGTGTTTGAAAATGATTGCTTTGTCTTTGAGCTTATTGTAAAGTAGTTACTTTTTCCTTTTTTCCTGTGAAAGCAGAAAGACATTTTTCTCTGCTCTTCACTGAAATCCCAGAAGTAAACTTTCTTCAACTGATTTCTGGAGGAAAAATTCTTGAAAGTGTGGGAGCCCTCCTGAAGCTTGGTCCCCAAGAATTTTTACCCTTCAAATTAGTCTACACTCCGCCATAAGTCGTTTGTCAATTAAAAATTAAGTTTTACTAGTCCAGTGGCTTCTGCTCCTTGTAAGCTGTACTTCTCAGAATACATTTGTCTCTTCAGTTTTCAGGGCATTACTGTGGTCTGTGATCTCACTTACCTGATAGATCTAAGAGGAGGTATTGACATTCAAGTTGTTCAACACTTTTTTAGAGAACGGCAATGACAAGTTCCAGTTTATCTTAACATTTTGCCTCAGAAATCAGAAGTGTCTGAATTTCTTTTTTTTTAATTTACACATACATAAGATTACAATGGGCCTTTACAATAATAATTTTTAGTGTTTTTTGCTATTTCTTAGATACTGTACTTAGTATGATTAAATTGGAGAATAATGTATATAATTATATGTCATTTACATAACTGTATATAATAACATATAGAATGATTTATATAATTACAAAACACAGATATATAATTTCCAGTGAAGAAAAGGCAATTAGTGAACAGATATATAAAGTCACAACTAATTTCAACAACAGCAATAACATGAATAGCAAATAAATAGTATAAATTATGCTTTTACCTAATATCCATATTTTGAAGTGATATTATCCAATGCCAATGTGGATATGCTGAAACTATTTGGTGATGGCCTGAGACACACAGTCTCAAAAATTAGGAAGCAGACACAGTGATGGGAAGAGCAAGATAAAACACAGCTTACCAGTCCATATGCTTTTGTCTGAATTAATTGACATGTACTCAGAGAACACTGGCTGCTGCTTCCATTTTTTCTCCCAAATCTCACGAAAGAAATTCTTCAAGGCGATTGTTACCCTGCATCTTAGAGAAAGAAAAATCTCTGAAATGTATTTTGCGTATAATCTAGTTGACAATAAAATGATCCACAGCAGGCAGTGATAGATATAACTTAAAAATAGAAGTAATAAAAATTCTTGATATTTTAAAGAGGGGAGAGAGGGGAAACGTAGTGTAAAGGATAATTCTAAAACTTTTGAATGAACAGTTCAATAAGTGGCTGCTATCAAATATATTGGCAAATTTTGTGGGAGATAGGAACCAGGAACTCAATTTGGACATGCTGTGTTGGAGAAATCTATTAAATATTCAATTGTAGAAGTCACATAAATATTTAGATAAATGAGTCTAGAATTTGAGACAGAATTCTGAGCTTTTGCGTTTTAAATGTGGTATCCATCAGCATTCTGGTAACATATGAATCCAAGAAAAATGATAAGGTGACCAATGTTATGAGTGTAACATGATTATCAGCTCTGGTGTAGGCCGACATTACCAGTTTTGGGATAATGATAAAGTCTAGCAAAGTAATTGAAAGTAATCAAACAATGAATGCACACAAATATCCACAGAATGTGTAGTCCTGGAAATTAAGTGATAAATGGAAGGAGTAAAGTTGACTGATGAAAAATAGATATAAAAT
Source organism: Colobus angolensis palliatus (assembly GCF_000951035.1). Taxonomy (NCBI): domain Eukaryota; kingdom Metazoa; phylum Chordata; class Mammalia; order Primates; family Cercopithecidae; genus Colobus; species Colobus angolensis. The sequence continues at coordinate 7,445,317 of NW_012115055.1, read as the reverse complement.
AATTTGGGGGAAAAGAGCAATTTAGAGAATTTAAATGTAAATTTTATATTGGATGATATTTTGAATTTTTGTGTTATAATAATCTAGTGGGCATGTGGGAGAATGATCTTATTTATAATAGATTTCTGTAACTGGAGATATATTTTGCGTGTCATAGTGACCGCAAATTTTGTTCCAGTGGTCTCCCAAATTAAGCCACATTTTACATGTGGTGAATCTAGGATAAAAAACATATGAGTGTAAAACTTTAGGGTAGAAAGTAGATTGATGTCAACTACATTATATACTTCAGAGTAGTGAGAAAATGAAAACTGTTTAACATTGAGTTAACAATATCAAGGTAATCTGTGGCCTTTATTTAACCAGTTGCTATGGAATGATTGGACAATATTCTATTTGAAATGGGGTTAGGAGAGGATGGGAGAAAAGCAATTTGAGGCAGTTAGCATAGAATCACTTTTGAGAGGAGTTGAAGGAAAGCAAATTGTTGGGCAGTATGTTGCCCAGAAGTGTGGTCAAGAAAATATATGAAACTTTAAGACATGAGAAATAACTTGTTTGTATATTGATGGAAATGATTTATTTGAGAAATAAAAATATCATCATTTCCCCATTGGTCACTTTGGTTGACTTTGTTGAAGATCAGATGGGTGTGGGTACATGGCATTATTTCTAGGTTCTCTATTGTGTTCCATTGGTCTAAATGTCGGATTTTGTACTGGTACCATGCTATTTTTATTACTCTAGTCTTATAGTTTAAAGTCCAGTAATGTGATACCTTCAGCTTTGCTTTTTTTGTTTGTTTGTTTTTGTTTTTTGGGGCTTTTTTTTGCTTAGGATTTTTTGACTACTCAGGCTCTTTTTTGATGCCCTGTGAATTTTAGAATAGTTTATTCCCAATTCTGTGAAAAATGACATTCATAGTTGGATAAGAACAGCATTGAAACTTTAGACTGCTTTAGACTGTATGAAAATTTTAATGATATTGATTATCCTAACCCATGAGCATGGAAAGTTTTTTCATTTGTTTATGTCATCTATGACTCCTTTCAGCAGTGTTTTGTAGTTCTCCTTCTAGAGATTCTTCACCTCCTTCGTTAGCTGTATTTCTGGGTATTTTATATTTTTGTGTCTATTGTGAATGTGATTGTCTTGTGTATTTGCCTCCCAGGTTGAACATTATTGATGAACAGAAATGCCACTGATTTTTGTACATTGATTTTTTTTGTCCAAAAACTACACACAGAAATCGTTTATCAGTTTGAGTACTCTTTTGATGGCATCTTTAGGGTTTTTATAGGAGAGAATTACATAGTTCATGAAGAAAATTTGACTTCTTCTTTACCTATTTCTATGTCTTTTCTATATCTTCTTCTTGGCTGATTGCTGTGGCTAGCACTTCGAGTGCTATGTTGAATAGGATTACTGAGAGTGGGCATCCTTGTTTTTTCTCCATTTCTCAAGGGAGATGCTTCAGGTTTTTACTCTTTCCGTATGATATTGGCTGTAGGTTTGTAATATATGCCTCTTATTATTTTGAGGTTTTTTTCTTTGATGTTTCATTTCTTGAGAGTTTTTATGATGAATGAATGTTGAATTGTATCAAAAGTTTTTTCCATGTCTGTTGAGATGATCTTTTTTTTTTTTTTTGTATTTAATTCTGTTTATGTGGTGAATCACATTTATTGACTTACATATGTTGAACCAAACTTGCATCCCAGGAATGAAGCCTATTTGATCAAAGTGTATTAACCTTTTGATGTGCTGTTGAAATAGGTTTGCTACTATTTTGTTAAGGAATTTACTATCTATGTTCCTCAGGAGTATTGGCCTGTAGTTTTCTTTTGGCATTCTTTATGTCTTTACCAGGTTTTAGTAACAGAATGATGCTGTCTTCATAGAATTTGTTAGGGAGAATTCCCTCCTCCTCAGTGTTTTAGAACACTTTCAGTAGAATTAGCAGTTCAGAAGTATGAGCTCTCCCTTGTACTTACAGTGGAATTCCGTTTTGAATTCATCAGTTTGTTACTTTCTTTGGTTGGTAGGTTTCTTATTACTGATTCAATTTCAAACTCGATATTGTTTTGTTGAGTGTTTCAATTTCTTCCTGATTCAATCTTGGGAGATTGTATGTTTTCCATAATGTATCAATTTCCTCTAGATTTTTCAGAATGTGTGCATAGAGGTGCTCATAACAGTCTGTGAGGATATTTTGTAATGCTGTGGGACTGCTTATAATGTTACTTTCCTCATTTCTCTCTCTTCTTATTTGGATATACTCTCCTTTTTTTTTTTTTTTTGTTCATCTAGCTAGCAATCTATCGATCTTGTTTATACTTTCAAAAATAAACATTGGTTTTTGTTGATTATTTGTCTAGATTTTGGGATCTCGGTGGTTCATTCTGTTCAGGGTTTATTTCAGTATTAGGTTGGTGCCAGAGTAATTGTGGTTTTGCCATTACATTCATGGAAGGAACCATAATTACTTTTGTGCCAACCTAATGAATTATTTTTCTTCTGCTAGCTTTGGGGTTACTTTGTTCTTGTTTTTCCAGTTCTTCTATGTATGATGTTAGATGATTCATTTGAAATCTTTCTAACTTTTTGAGGTAGGCATTCAGCCTTCTAAACTTTCCTCTTAAAACTGCTTTGCCTGAATCACAGATATTTTATTATGTTGTGCCTCTGTTTTTATTTATTTCAAAGAATTTTTTGATTTCTGCATTTATTTCATTGTTTATCCCAAAGTCGCTCAGGAACAAGTTGTTTAATATTCATGTAATTTTGTGGTTTTGAGAGACCTAAAAATGTTCTGCACAGCAAAGAAAAAAAATCTGTGACATATAACATGCTACAGAACATTCACGAACTATTCTTTTGACAAAGGTTTAATATTTAGAATCTATAAAGAACTAATAATTGAGCAACAAATAGCAAATAATCCCATTAGAAATTGGGCAAAATACATAAACAGACACTTTTCAAAAGAAGACATATAAGCGGCCCTCAAACATATGAAAAAAATGTTTAACATCACTAATGATCTGAGAAATGCATCAAAAGCACAATGAGATAGCATTTCACACAAGTCATAATGGCTGTTGTAAAATGGTCAAAAAACAGTAGACATTGGCAATGCTGTGGAGAAAAAGGAACACATATATGCCATTGGTGGGAAGGTAAATTAGTCCAGTCACGGCAGAAAGCAGTTTGGTGATTTCTCAAAGAACTTAAAGCAGGCTACCACATGACCCAGCACTCCCAATACTAGTATATATCTACAAGAAAACAAATCATTCTACCAAAAAAACACATGTACTCTCATTTTCATCAAGCACTATTTATAATAGCAAAGACATGAACTTAACCTAGATGCCCCTCAATGATGGACTGGATTAAAAAATGTGGTATTTATATACCATGGAATACTATGCATTCATAAAAATGAATGAGATTATGACTTTTGCAGCAACATGGATGAAGCTAGAGACCACTACCCTAAGCAAATTAACACAGGAACGAAAAACCAAATACCACATATTCTCATTTAAAAATGAGAGTTAAACCTTGGGTACTCATGGACATAAAGATGGTAACAACAGACACCAGGTACTAGAGGAGGCAGGGAGGGAAACAAGTGTTGGCAAAGTAATTATTGGGCACTATGCTCAGTGCCTGGGTGATGGAATCATTTGTACCTCAAACTTCAGCATCATGCAATATACACATACAATGAACCTGCACATGTGCTGCCTGAATCTAAAATAGAAGTTGAAAAAATATGTATTTTAGTTTTGATAAATAGTGTCAAGGAATATACTTTTAATTACCATTTGTGCACATAAAATGTTTTTACCCACATATTCACTGCAACATTACTTTGTTAAATAAAATAATAATACTATGAATCATTTACCAATAAATTTGATAACATACGCATAATACAACCAAAAAAGATCCTATAGAAGATAATAGGGAGACCTGCTGAACTGATTGCCTTGAGTTAGTGAGAGGGTTGAATGTGGTTAAAAGCAGTGGCTTGGTATTAAACAAGATAATCAATATTTCACGTATGTTAAGTGGGAAAGGCAGAGTATATCGGGGCAGACTCTTGCAAGTAGGTAGTCGTCTTCTTTCTTTGAAGTTATTTTTTCCTTGCCTCACTTTCCTCAGTGAAGAAAAAAACAAGGTATTCACTTGGTAGTTAGAATGTGAGTGTGTGTGTGTGTGTGTGTTGTGTGTGCTGAAGGCAAGTGTCCAAAGGATTGAAGACAGTGATGAAAGATCAAAGAGTCCTCTATGAGAGAAGAAAGACATGTGATTTAATTTTCTTGCAGCTTTAAGACAGATTTTGAACAATTTGAAATTGATGACCTTGTAATTTTTTTTCCAATACAGACATTTCAACTGTACATGAAAAACATAAAGTAGTAAAATAATTGAATTTAAATAGCACTGTGCTTTAGCAGGTAAGCAGGAGATAGGCACCCAAGTTCAGAGAAATTTAAGCACAAGTGAGAGGTTATAAAATGGAAAAAAATAAGATAAAAATACAAGATTAAGAACATAGAGGAAAAAAATATATTGTTGTATCTAAATTCTGCTCATAAAGTACACCAAAACTTAATGGTTTGAAACTTAGTGGCTTGAACAACTTACGTTATTCTCGTGGTTTTACAGCTCAACAATTTGGGCAGGGCTCAAGGAGATAGTTCTTCTGCTTCACGTGGTGTCATCTGGGACAGTCACTGAGTAATATTCAGCTGACTACTGAGCTCAAGTTTACAAGATCATTTCTGTTACCTGAAAGGTGCCTTGGTGAAGATGACTGACAGTCTGGTCTAAGCTGGGCTCTTATCTCTACCCAGGTAATCTCAAGGTCTTTCTACCTGGTCTTTCAGCTGAGTATTCAATTTCTTAAATAGTAGCTAAGGGCTCAAAGACTGAAAGTTCTGTGAAAGTCTATGCTATTAAGCTGCAAAGCTATTTACACCTTGACCTTGGCAGCTATTGCATGTTACTTTTGACATACTCCAGTGGTCAAGCAATCAATGGATGAGAAAATCAATGGACAAGAAAGTAGAAAAAATTATTTTTTCCAGTTTGTCCACTTTTCAGTAGGAAAGAGAGACTGTAAAAATAACTTACTAGAACCCTATGGCTAAAATATTTTTATATTTTTTCTCACATGAAAATACATTTACTCCTCTCATTGTCTCCAAATGTTTCATCCAATTCTGCTTTCAGATAAATGTATAGGATCTGTTCACCCATATCAAATCCAGCTGGGGTTGAGTTTCTTCAGCCAAAGTTTCTATGTCAGAAGTTTCTTGAGTAATGTCAAGTGTTGCTTCCTGGTCTTGGCTCCATGTTCTGATTCTACTTTCCATTTATCTAAAGGGTGGTCTTTGCAACTGAATAGATATTTCATCCCAGCCAACATCCTACTTGTAGAAGTAGAATTTAACTTAGTAAATTTTTTTTTTTTTTTTGAGACAAAGTCTCACTCTATTGCTCAGGCCAGGCTGAAGTGCAGTGGCGTGATCTCAGCTTACTGCAACTACTGCCTCACAGGTGTTCAAGCAATTCTCCTGCTGCAGCCTCCCGAGGAGCTGGGATTCCAGGCGGGCACCACCACATACAGCTAATTTTTGTATTTTTAGTAAAGACAGGATTTCACCATGTTGGCCAGGCTAGTCTTGAACTCCTGACCTCAAGTGACCCACCTGCTTCAGCCTCCCAAAGTGCTGGGATTACAAGTGTTAGCCATCGTGCCTGGCTCACCGTTTTTTCTTTTCCAATCCGAGCTTATAAAATACCTTCTTATGTTTCAAGTTTACATCCACTGATTTAGACAAAAACCTGCTCTCAGTCTCCTTTCTTTGCAAGACAGAATTTCCTCTACCTCCACTTGAGAGTCATAGTGCTGTGGGCAATTGATTAAGAGTTTTATATGTGCTTTGTCTAGTTGAAAGGATGTATGAGCCTTAATATACTTAATGTTGTTCCTATCTTAAAGTATTATGAGATTCAAACTAAAAAGATCTTACAGTCCAGTTTCCTGATACTTTTACTCTTTATCTTCTTGTAGTGCATTGATTATTGAACATTTGCACTAAATCCACTTCTTAAGTGTTAATGTGTTTTTTGGGAGAAACTAGGGATGATAAATCATTTATTGTTGAACAGAGAACATCCTAGCTCCTTTATATTTCCTCTAAATTCTACTTGAACATTGATCTTGTTGTTGATGTTGTTGTTGTTGCGTTTTATTTGTTTGTTTTAGCTCCATCGACACCTTAATACAAGCAAGTAAAATAAATCCATAGTCATATGTAGCATCCAACCTGGGAGTTCCCATAGCTACATCCAGCTGTTAATGAGCCATATTTTCTATTTTCCATGTGACCATGTGCAACACTTTTACTAAAGCTTCTGCCACTTGGCTAGTCTAGGCCAACATAATTTCTTCTTTGTACTTCTGCAATTTTCTTTTAATTATTTTCTTATAATTAAGTCTTAATTCCATCTAATCTATTTTCCAAACTACATATGAAAAGAATCATTTAAAATGCAAATCATATCAAGTTTTAATTTGCATAAAGAAATTCCTCAGGAACTCCCATCTTGCTTTTTTTAAATGAAGTCTCAAGTTTTTAACAGGGCTTACCCGGCTCTGAATAATGTGACACTTGCTTCTCTCTGCGACCTTGTTTCGTACCTTCTACAAAGCATCCCTGCAAGTAATCTATTATATACCAAAATTAAATGTTTTTCATTTCCTGAATGACTCCATTGTTTCCGTTTGTGCTGTTTTGTACAAAATGTTCTTTTTTACTACTACTTCCACTTCCATTCATGATTCATTCACCTTGCCAAATTTTTCTCATTATGGAGGGATAATTTCCTTTCACTAGCCTTATATGATGCCCTTAGGTGAAGATTATGTATACTTTATTCAAACACTTTATCACAGAGTATTTTAAATGAATTTTCTACTATACTGTAGGTTCTATACAGGAAAGCATATTTTCTGCTATTTTTACTGTGTTTTCTCCAACTACTAATGCTGAATCATTACTTAGTAGCCTCTCATATTTGATAAAGAAGTAAGTTAATGCATACATGAATTGTGGACTGTATCTCTGAGTGAGGTATGGTATTTGTCCAGGTTATCCTGACTTCCATCCTAGCTCTTTCCATTATTAGCTATACAAATAGAGTATATAATGTTCACATTTTCCATTGTTAACACAGAGATGATACCATCTCACAAGATGGCATTTGTTAGGGCATAACATACTTCTCCCTCCAAAGGTTACCTTTAAGGGAGAGAATATCTCTTCCTCTCCCCAGAAGAGAAATAATAGATACAATATTACAGGGTTTCCTTGTCCCTTCTTTTACTTCTCATATCTTTCTTATTCTTTTGGACCTCATTCTTGTAGCAACCATTCCTTCTGGTAATATAAAAAAATAAACGTTTCTATGTAGTTTCCATGTAGTTGCCCAGCAATGTTCTTTCTAGGAGCACTTGTTCTTTCCAGGAACAACGTTCTTTCTAGGGTCATTATGCCTCACAACAAATCTAAATTTTTGATCTCTTATTAGTACTCAAATTGTTTGATTTTTCTTCCATCTTGTATATATTTTTTCTAATGCAAAATGACAAGGATGAAGTATTTTTTTTAATGTTCTACAACTTCCGTGGAAATATATGTTGCAGGAAAATATTAACGGTAAGAAATCTGGTGTAGCTATATTACTATCAGATGAAGTAGATGTCTGGAGAACAAATACTACAAGGAAACAGAAATACACTTTATAAAACCATCAATTTCCCTGGATATTTTTGGTGAAAAGGGTTGTATAGAGAGGAGGCCACCCCTCATATTGTCTTATGCCCAATTTCTGCCTCCAAAGAAAGAAGTAAAAACTAAAAGGCAGAGATGAAATCTACAGGCAGACAGCCCGGCGCCACACCCTGGGTCTGGTAGTTAGATCGACCCCTGACCTAATGGGTTCTGTTATCTATAGATTACAGACATTGTATAGAAATGCACTGTGAAAATCCCTATCTTGTTTTGTTCCGATCTAATTACCGGTGCATGCAGCCCCCAGTCATGTATCCTCTGCTTGCTCAATCAGTCACGACCCTCTCACATGCACCCCCTCAGAGTTGTGAGCCCTTAAAAGAGACAGGAATTGCTCACTCAGAGAGCTTGGCTCTTGAGACTGAAGTCTTGCCAATGCCCCTGGCCGAATAAACCCCTTCCTTCTGTAACTCGATGTCTGTGGAGTTTTGTCTGCCTCTTGTCCTGCTACATCTTGGTTCCCTCAACGGGAAGTGAGGTGAATAGTGGATAGTGGAGGCAGCTCCTTAAGCAGCTTAAGCCTGCCCTGTGGAACATCCCTGCTGGGGACTCCGACCAGCCTGAGAGATGCAGATCCTGAGAGCGCTCCTGGGTAGGCATTTGCCCCGGTGGGACGCCTTGCCAGAGCAGTGTGTGGCAGGCCCCTGTGGAGGATCAATGCAGTGGCTGAACACCAGGAAGGAATGGGCCCTTGGAGTCTGGACATCTAAAACTTGGTAAGACTAGTCTTTGAAACTTGCCCACTCCATTTGAGTGGAAGCGTGGCCTGATCACCCATAGTGTGCTTTTGGTTTTGGTTTTGATTTGGTTTGAATTGCTTGACAGGACCAGTCTTGGGAACTTGCTCACTCCATTTGAGTGGAAGCGTGGCCTGATCACCCATAGTGTGCTTTTATCGGCACTTTGGTTTTGGTTTTGACTTGGTTTGAATTGCTGACAGGACTGGTCTTGGGAACTTGCCCACTCCATTTCAGTGGAAGCATGAGCTGATCACCCACAGCGTGCCTTTATTGGCACTTTGGTTTTGGTTTTGATTTGGTTTGAATTGCTTGACAGGATTGGTCTTGGGAACTTGCCCACTCCATTTGAGTGGAAGCCTGACCTGATCACCCAAGGTGTCTCTGTACCGGCACTTTGGTTTTTGTTTTTGACTTGACTTGGGTTGCTTGATACTTTGGTTTTGGTTTGGACCTGGCTTGGACTTCTGGATACTCTGATTTTGGTTTTGATTTTGGTTTGGTGTAAACTACAAAAGTGTGTGTGTGCCCTTTTTACCCGTTCTTTGTTTTGTGGTGTGAGCGTGGTGTTTTGTCTAGAGCAAACATGGGTGAGGCACAAAGTAAGCCCACTCCACTAGGAACTATGTTGAAAATTTTCAAAAAAAGAATTTAAGGGAGACTATGGAGTACTATGACATCAGGAAAACTTAAAACTTTGTGTAAGATAGACTGGCCAGCATTAGAGGTAGGTTGGCCATTAGAATGAAGCCTGGACAGGTCCCTTGTTTCAAAGGTATGGCACAAGGTAACCTGTAAGCCAGGGAACCCAGACCAGCTTGTTTTAGATCCCCCCCCCCCAACACATGGGAGTTGAGAGAACAGCAGCATAAGCAGCTGGTAGAGGCAAGGAAAGACCAGCAGAGAGAGAGAAAGGAAAGAGACAGAGAGGAAAAGAGGCAAAGAGAGAGAGAGGAAGAGATGGAGAGGAAGAGACAGACTAAGAGCAAAGTCAAAGAGAGAGAGACAAAGTCAAAGAGGGAAATAAAGAGAGAGATATACATGCAGTTAAAAAAAAAGAAGTGTACCCTATTCCTTTAAAAGCCATCATACCAATTCTAATTTGGACAAAACGAGGTCTTATTAATAGCAAAGGATAATTGAAATCCCAAACTTAAAAGGTTTTCAACAAACGTAAAGTTTGCTAAAAGTTAACAGTGTAACATGTATTATAGTAATTCTATTCTCGTGGTCTTAGACAGTCTAGTTCACAGACATAAAAAAAAAAAAGTTTTGCTTTGGAAAAAAAATGGTTATCATCTTCGGAAAAAAAAAGGGGGGGGAAAGGGGGGGGCGGAATTTATATAAAAAGAGTGTTATATGGTAAATTCTTGTCCTGAAATAAATTAACTGGTTGTTTAAAGAAAGAAATGTTTGTAATAAGTCAGAAAGTTAAGGCATGTCAAAAAATTGCCTATAAAAGTCATGAAAGAAAAAAAAAGGGTATAAAAAATGTGTGTTAAAAAAAGAATTTATGCAAAAAATGTTGTATAATTTAGAAGTAACTAGGCCTCCTGAATGTGAAACCATTGAAAAAAAAAAAAACCAGTTTATGTGCAAGGTGTATAAGAAAAGCAAAATATACCTTTGGTAAAAGGATTATAACAAGGCATAAGAATGCACATTTTTATCTATATTAAAAAGTTAAAAATTGCTCTTTTGAAGGTTTAAGCAAGGTTTAAAACGTTAATTGTAAAGAATTGTAAAATTCTGTGTGTAAACATATTAGCTAACGTTAAAGAAGTATCATCCAGTTTTTCTGTGAACTGGACGTTAAAGTAAAAGCATAGTAGGTTTTTCTTAAAGCACCAACCTGCTCTTTAGCAAAAATTATAAAAGATTAAAAAGAGTCTATAAAATCTTACCTTAGCCGGGCGCGGTGGCTCAAGCCTGTAATCCCAGCACTTTGGGAGGCTGAGACGGGCGGATCACGAGGTCAGGAGATCGAGACCATCCTGGCTAACACGGTGAAACCCCGTCTCTACTAAAAATACAAAAAACTAGCCGGGCGAGGTGGCGGGCGCCTGTAGTCCCAGCTATTCCGGAGGCTGAGGCAGGAGAATGGCGTAAACCCGGGAGGCGGAGCTTGCAGTGAGCTGAGATCTGGCCACTGCCCTCCAGCCCCGGTGACAGAGCAAGACTCCGTCTCAAAAAAAAAAAAAATCTTACCTTACGGTCAAACATTAAAACATAAATAAAAATGTCCACAAGGTTTTATTAAAATTAGGTTTAACATTAATAACACACTAATATAAAGATAAAATTTAGTTTATCTGGTATAAAAATCATACAAGAAGCATTGTTAAAGGTAAAATGGTATTTGGCTTTCTTTGTTAATAAAAACTAATAAAATAGGTGCTAAAGGAAGTTTCTCAGTAAGGCACTAAGGACTATAAAGTCCACTGCCAAGGTCCCCACCTTTAAAACAAAAGGTCAATTTCTTAAAAATTATATACTTGGTTTATCTTCCACTTTCCTTTCTCGCAAAAGAAAAAAAAAAAAAAACTGAAAGTCTTTTAGCACATGTACCACCCCTGGAATTTCCAGTAAACCAGCACCAGCCTGAAGATCATGTTCTCATCAAAAGGTGGAAAGAAGAAAAACTCGAGCCAGCCTGGGAAGGACCCTACCTTGTGCTGCTAACCACCAAGACTGCTGTTCGTACAGCAAAAAAAGGATGGACTCATCACACCCGAGTCAAGAAAACGCCACCCCCTCCAGAGTCGTGGGCCATAGTCTCAGGGGAAAACCCTACCAAACTAAAGCTAAGAAAAATTTAACTCTTTTAATCTATTCTATTACTCTTTCTTCTTTCCTTGTTCTGTTGCTGACCATCTAGTTATTAATATAACGAAGTCAATTTCGCCTCAAACTATTGCATTTAATGCTTGCCTTGTTATACCCTGTGAGGACTTGCCAAGTCAAAGACAGCTTTCTACTTCAGAAAAGTACTTCTGTCCCTCCTGACTCTCCTCAGACTAGACATTAGTAAACTAGGACCATTTAATCTGAGATTTCGATAAAGACCCCGGTGCCAACCAGGAGTGTTGCCCTCCGAAGTACAGCTTTCACGCCATAGCTAGTCCAACGTTCTGTGGACCATAAAGAGCAAGGATGGACTGCCCCAACTGGTTTTTGTAATTTCCCTAAAACCATACATTCATTTTACCAGAGGATCATAGAAGTTAAAGACTTAAAACAAACTTTAGCAATTAAGACAGGATTCCAAGATGCAAATGCCTGGTTAAAATGGATCAAATATTTCATCTGCACATTAAACAAAAGCAATTGTCATGCTTGTGTACATGGCAGGCCAGAGGCCCAGATGGTTCCCCTTCCACTAAGGTGGTCCTCCAGTTGACCAGGCATAGGCTGCATGATAGCTCTTTTCCAGGATTCTTCAGCCTGGAGTAACAAGTCATGCCAGGCTCTCTCTGCTACATCCCAAAGTTCCTGCGGGTCAGTCCCTGTGGGTCAGCCCCCGAGGGCCATCCAGCTTCTGTCTCCCAACACTATGTTCACTTTGTGTCTCTCACGACAGGGAGGAAACTTAGCATTCCTTGGAGACTTAAGGATGCAGTGAGCTTAAGAATTTTCAAGTGCTTATCAATCAGTCAGCTCTTGTTCATCCCTGAGCAGATGTGTGGTGGTATTGTGGTGGACCTTTACTGGGCACTCTGCTGAATAACTGGAGTGGCACTTGTACTTTAGTCCAATTGCATTTTCTTCCTGGCATTTCACCAACCAGCAGGAAAAATAATAATAATAATAATAAGACATCATAAAGCGAGAGAAGCCCCTTATGGGTCTTTCGACTCTCATGTCTATGTAGACACAATTGGAGCCCCATGAGGAATACCAGATCAATTTAAAGCTTGAAATAAAATATCTGCAGGATTTGAGTCAATATTTTAGTAGGTGACAGTTAATAAAAATGTAGCTTAGATAAACTACATCTATTACAACCAATAGCAATGAGCTTTTCATGAGTTAAAAGAAAAACTCATGTTGGCTCCAGCCCTGAGGCTACCTGACCTGACCAAACTCTTTACACTTTGTGTGTCAGAAAGAGAAAAAATGGCAGTTGAAGTTTTAACCCAGACTGTGGGGCCTGGCCAAAGCCAGTGACTTATCTCTTAAAACAACTAGACAGTTAATAAAGGCTGGCCCCCAGGTCTAAGGGCCCTAGCAACAAAGGCCCTGTTAGCACAATAAGCAGGTAAACTAACCCTTAAGCAAAACCTGAATATAAAGCCCCCCCATGCTGTGGTAACTTTAATAAATACCAAAGGACATCATTGGTTAAAAAATGCTAGATTAACCAAGTACCAAAGCTTGCTATGTGAAACTTCCGATATAACCGTTGAAGTTTGCAACACCCTAAACCCCACCACCTCGTTCCTGGTATCAGAGAGCCCAGTTGAACATAACTGTGTAGAGGTGTTGGACTCAGTTTGTTCTAGGAAGCCCAACCTCCGAGACCATCCTTAAACATCAGTGGACTGTAAGCGGTACATGGATGGGAGTGCTTTGCCAACCCCCGCAAAGTGACTCTGAAAAAGACGACAAGCCCTGCTCCAGTCACACCTGGAAGCTGACTGGTCCACGCACAGCCGAAGCATGAGGAAACTCATCACGGGACTCATTTCCCTTAAAATTTGGACTTGTACAGTGAGGACTTCAACTGACCTTCCTCAGACTGAGGGCTGTTTCCAGTGTGTACATGAAGTCACTGAGGTAGGAGAAAAGGTTGCTACGGTCCTATTAGTTTACAGTTATTATTAGTGTACTGGAACTCTAAAAAGAACTTGTTTGTATAATGTTATTCTATACAAGGTATGTAGCCCAGGAAATGACCAACATGATGTGTGTTATGACCCATCTGAGCCTCCCATGACCACAGTTCTTAAAATAAGATTAAGGACTGAGGACTGGTGGGGGCTCATAAATGATATGAGTAAAGTGTTAGCAAAAAAAAAAAAAAAAAAAAAGGGTGCCCAAGCAGCTTACCTTAAAATTTGATGCCTGTGCTGTCATTAATAGTAATAAGTTAGGAATAAGGTATGGTTCTCTTAATTAGAAAAGAGGCTACATGGCAGAAAATAAGTACATCTGTCATAAATTAGGACTGTGTGAAAATAAATGTAAATACTGGTCTTGTGTCATTTAGACCACTTGGATAAAAGAAAAAAAAATGATGAAAAGGATCCAGTCCACCTTCAGAAAGGAAAAAATGGCCCTTCCTATACTAAGGGACAATGTAACCCCTTAGAGCTAGTAATAACCAATCCCCTTGATCCTCACTGGAAACAAAAGGGGAACGTGTAACCCTAAAAACTGATGGAGCTAGACTGGATCTTCAAGTAAATATTGTGGTTTGAAAAAAAGTTTATAAACGCTGTCCTGAGACAGTATTTCAAACCTTCTATGATAAACTAAATGTGCCAGTACCAGAAATTCTAGGAAAAACAAGAAATTTGTTTTTGCAGTTAGCTGAGCATGTAACACAGTCTCTCAATGTCACTTCATGTTATGTATGTGGAGGAACTGTAATAAGACATCAATGGCCATCGGAAGCCCGAGAATTAGTACCTACAGACCCAGTTCCTGATGAATTCCCAGCTCAAAAGAATCACCATGATAATTTCTGGGTCCTAAAAGCCTCAATTACTGGACAGTATTGCTTAGCTAGAAAAGGAAAAGAATTCACTCAGCCTGTAGGATGACTTAGTTGTCTGGGACAGAAACTGTATAATGGTCCCACAGAAACAGTCACTTGGTGGAGTTCGAATCACACAGAGAGGAATCCATTTAGCAAATTCCCAAAGTTGCGAACTGTGTGAACCCACCCGGAGTCCCACCAGGACGGGACAGTCCCCACTGGATTAAACTGGATATGTGGGCATAGAGCTTATGCCAAATTACCTGACCAGTGGGCAGGTAGTTGTGTTATTGACACTATTCAACCACCTTTCTTCCTACTGCCCATAAAAGCAGGCAAACTCGGCCTTCCCTGTCTATGCTTCCTGCAAAAAGAGAAGCATAGCTATAAGAAATTGAAAAAATGATAAATGGCCTCCTGAGAGAATCATAAAATACTACGGGCCTACTACTTGCGAACAAGATGGCTCATGGGGATAGTGGACCCCCATTGACGTGATCAACCGAACCATACGGTTACAAGCTGTCTTAGAAATAATCACTAATAAAACCGGCAGAGCCTTGACTATTCTGGCCCGGCAAGAAACTCAGATGAGAAATGCTATCTATCAAAATAGATTGGCTCTCGACTACTTGCTAGCAGCTGAAGGAGAGATCTGTAGGAAATTTAACCTTACTAAGTGCTGCCTACACATAGATAATCAAGGGCAAGTAGTTGAAAACATGGTTAGAGATATGACAAAACTGGCACATGTGCCTGTGCAAGTGTGGCATGGATTTGATCCTGGGGCCATGTTTAGAAAATGACTCCCAGCGCTAGGAGGATTTAAAACCCTTATAATAAGAATTATAATAGTAATAGGAACCTACTTACTGCTCCCTTGTTTGCTACCTGTACTTCTTTGAATGATAAAAAGCTTCATCGCTACCTTAGTTCACCAAAATGCCTCAGCACAAATGTACCATATAAATCACTATTGATCTGTCTTGCAAGAAGAAATGGGTAGTGAAAATGAAAGTGAGAACTCCCAGTAATAAAATGAGTGGGAGTCTCAAAAGGAGGGAATAAGAGAGGAGACCACCCCTCATATTGTCTTATGCCCAATTTCTGCCTCCAAAGAAAGAAGAAGTAAAAACTAAAAGGCAGAGATGAAATCCACAGGCAGACAGCCCTGAGCCACACCCTGGGCCTGGTAGTTAAAGATCGACCCCTGACCTAATTGGTTCTGTTATCTATAGATTACAGACATTGTATAGAAATGCACTGTGAAAATCCCTATCTTGTTTTGTTCCGATCTAATTACCGGTGCATGCAGC
>NW_012115055.1:7401458-7428719 GCF_000951035.1 Colobus angolensis palliatus | reverse complement strand
TGTGTTCAAATAAGGCACACATCAACCTGTAATCAATCCAGCTGATTCTGTACCTTACTGCTGATTTCTGTACATCATTTCCTTTTTTTTTTTTTTGTCTGTAAATCTTCTGCCACTTGGCTGCAGTGGAGTCTTTTTAAATCTGCTATGACTCTGGGGGCTGCCTGATTCGCGAATACTTCATTGCTCAATTAAACTTTAAAAGTAATGCAGCTGAAATTTTTCTTTTATCAGTGTATAGATGACAATTTTTAAATAGAAGATAGAAAAATTTCCAATAAATGCTAAGATAATTATCTAAATGAAATTGAAAAGAAAGTGATCATATCTTATCTGATCTGTCATAGACATAGGCATTTTCTTTCTCTCAAAATAATGTTGTTGTTTTTTATATTGATTGTTGCAACTTACACTCCCACCATTAATGCATGAATTTTAATTTGTGCTTCCCACACTGATTAGACTTTGAAAATTTTACCTGAACATGTTGCATTGTTTAATATTTTCACTGACTATGAACAGATTTTCATAGCTTGATTTCTATATCAAATTTTTCTTTTGTGACGATCAGCTTAGTTTTTTCCCTATCCCTTAGTTTTTGTGGTTGTCATTGTTTTTCTGCTGTCTTGCTTTATTTTCATTATTTCTTTGCACACAGTTTAAATGTCTAGGACACCATTTCTTGGCTGACATATGTATTACAGTATTCTTTTTTCTGCTGGGTTTTCATTTGTGTGTGAACTTTAATACATTTTCTGTCATCGTTTGTGTTTTTTGACTAGGCTTTCATTGTATGTTTCGAATAGATTCTATTTTTGACTTTTTTAGGTAATCTATGTATGCAACTTTAAAATCTTATAAATTATAATTTTAAAATATATTCTTCCTGAGTAGCTTATTTTTTCTTGCTAATATTAATGAAATTATTTTGAAACTATGTATTATATTTTCTAAATGATTACTATTGGTGTGATGGATCTTTCTGATTGGTGTGTATTGGTCTCCTAGCCAGAAACAATATAATAATTCCCATTCTCATCCTTTCTTCTTTCTTTTTTGGAAGATTCTCCATATAAATGTAAAGATTCCTAAATTTATTTTGATAAAGTATTAATTACTAATAGCATTCTCAATTACGTCAAACTGATACATATTTATTTTTATAAACTTTTTTAAAGTTTAAAATGCCATTATGCTTTTGATAAAATAAAAAATAGTTTAGGCCATCTTCTTTTTATTCTAGTCACAAAAGCAATTTTTATAAGCTATAAATATTTCGGTAAAATTTGTTATATATATGTGTGTGTGTATATATGTGTGTGTATATATATGTGTGTGTGTGTATATATGTGTGTGTGTGTATGTATATGTACACATACATATACTAAAAAGGTGTCTGAGTCAAGTGTCAGTCAATTTAGAAAGTTTACTTTGCCCAGGTGAAGGATGGGCTTGTGACACAGCCTTAGGAGGTCCTGAAGTCATATGCCGAAGGTAGTCAGGGTACAGATTAGTTTTATACATTTTAGGGACACAGGAGACATCAATCATATGCGTAAGGGAGGAATACTGAGGCAGTGGTGGGGGTAATTGAGTTAGATGTTGGGGCTTCCAGGTCATAAGTCCATAAGAGACAAAAGGTTGCATTCTTTTGAGTCCTTGATCAGCCTTCTACTGAATACACAATTGAGTCTGGCTCACTGAATCTGCATTTTTACGTAAACAGTAGGGCAGAGGAAGCAATCAGATAAGCATTTGTCTCCAGTGAGCCTCTGAAGGAAGACTTTGAGTTCTGTCTCTCCTCTTTACACAAGGAATTTTCATGTGGGCAAATTGTGAGGGAGGTATGTAGTTTTTATCTTTGTAGCGATTTTATTTAGGACTAGAATGGGAAGCAGGTTTGCCTGACATAGTTCCTAGCGTGACTCTTCTCTTGGCATAGTGATTTTGGGGTCCTGAGAGACTTATTTTTCTTTTCATATATATACATATGAAAATTTATATACACACAGATATACATATATATATACACACACATATATATAATTTTCTTTTAAAAGACATTGACTTCATGACAGCAGAGGGAGGAGGTATTAACTATAGTTTAATTTTAAGGATTCTTAATCTTTTTTTTTTTCTTCTTGAGTCATTTAAAAATTGTCTAATCCTTTCATATTTTTATAGGCTTTCAAACTTATTTATCAAAGATGTCACTGCATGTAGAAATAGTGACCATGTCTGTATTTATCTCACATTTTATTTTATTTTATTTTGAAACAGGGTCTCACTCTGTTCCAGGCTGGAGTGCAGTGGTAATAATCTCAGCTCACTGCAACCTCTGCCTCCTAGATTCAAAGGATTCTCCTGCCTTAGCTTCCCCTGTAGCTGGGACTACAGATGTGTGCTACCACGCTGGGGTAATTTTTGTACTTAGTAGAGACAAGGTTTCACCATGTTGGCCAGGCTGATCTGAAACTCCTGACCTCAAGTGATCCACCCGCCTCAGCATCTCAAAGCGCTGGGATTATGGGCGTGAGCCACTATGTCCAGCTCACTTTTTGATTTTTAATGTCCTTAGTCTGTTTCTTTTTCCTTTCGTCTTTCCTTCTCTTTATTTTCTTCTTGCTTATCTCTCTAGAGGTGTGTATAAAAAGAAAAATCACAAGTTTCTACTCTCAATTTCTGGAAACTGCCTGTGCAGAGAATGTGATCAGTGACTAGGTCAGGGGTATTCTGTAATTGACCACTGTTAAGGAAACTAGATGAAAATTACCTCTTTGCTGTTCTAGAAAGATCAAGAAAAAGTGCAGAAGGGTAGATATTGAACCAGAGAAATAAGTGTTGCTAAATGACATATCTGTGTGTGGCTGACTTATCCATGAGTTAGTTCTGAGCTCATACATTCTGTTCTTGCAAGCTGTCAGCCTAGGGTAGGTATTGCACCAGAGAAATAGCGTTTTTAAATGACATATCTATCTGTGTGTGGCTAACTTATCCATGAGTTAGTTCTGAGCTCATACATTCTGTTCTTGCAAGCTGTCAGCCTGTACAAAAAGATCTGAATTTGTTTTATAAACATCCCATGGGTGATAAAGGCCCACCATTGAGGATAGACTGTGTAAACTCAAAGATTGACATAAATTTTAAAATGACATTGTTAAAAATAAGAACTTATCAAAAAGAGGATCTTAAAAAAACAACTTTAGAAAGGTCATTTATAACACTCTTCTCCAACTTTGTAGTCTGTATTTTTGTTTGTGAAAGCATTTTTCCCCAGCAGATGAGCCAAAAATAGGTATCTCATACCAAGTAAAAGACTGCTTGCTCAGTGCTATTGCTTCCAAAGAAGACTTTTTGGATGAGCATCAAGATCTTTTAGGGATTGCAAATATTTATTGGAGAAAGTATAACTTGGTGTGTTAGCTGTAGCAGAACTAAAACTCAAATGATCAATACCTGCTTACGTGTTTTTTAATGTTCTGAACTCTGAAAAAGTAGAGAAATTTTATATACACAATGTGAAGGATTTTAGTCTATCTAAAATAGAATCATAATAAATTTATAATCTGGCAATTTTCATGTTTGGAGCCCATTCTGAGGAATTTATCACTGTAGACCCTTGAAGATTTTGCTTCTCCTCTCTTACCTTTTAAATTTTTTTATGATATTTTGTCTCAGTACGGTATAAACAAAGAATATCTGTAAGGAAGACCTAAGACTAATGCTCATACCTTCAGAAGCTAATATTTATGGAAATGAAGAAGAAATAGGTGATGCAAAAGAAAGAACACAAAATTTTGCAGAGGATTTTGGGACATGATAAGCCTTTATCTAGAACATCACAATGTGGGGGAAAAAAAAATAAATTCTTTTGGGCATGTATGTGGAAGGTATTATACATACACATATACAAGATCTTGAAGATGAATAAACATTTTACTTCCTCCGTGGGTGGGGTATGGTCATGGGTTTGCAGATAATTTCACTAGAGAGCATGACACTATTTTGAAAGACTGATATGGTACTAGAAACAGAGACTATAACACAATTTTGTGAACCTTTGGGATGTTAAATATCTTATCCTTCCCTTCTCTTGACTCATAAGCAGTAGAGTTCATGGAATCAGCTGGTGGGTCTAAACTAAGTAATAATGAATCCGTCACCTTTTATTATTCTAGCTTGTATCTCTAAGATGAGGTGGCCTATAAAAACACTGCTTTATACTTTAGGGTTGGTCTCTGTGTTCACCTAGACATTTCTTTTTGAAGAATGAAATTTACTTGAATATAAATGCTTTCAATACATATTATATCATATGTTATCTGAAATCCAGCCTATGTTAACTCAAAATTTTATAACTTTATTTCCACTTTTTCCAATTTTAGCTCTCTAAAATCAATTTTACACAATACTTGCAAAAAAATGAGGCTCACTTATTCTTGCAGACTCCTCAGATTGCCTCACAGTTCTCTGCTTTATTTTTATTTTTATTTTTAGAATAAAGAGTTCCAAGTCTCTGTCTTCTGAAATGCTTAACTCTGTTTGTTCAAAAGATCATATTGAGAGAGTAATGCCTCAAGAAAAGACTGGAAATTTCCTGAAAAGTGTCCTAAACCTACCTCGGTTGCTTTTTTGTTTTGTTTTGTTTTTTTTCCCCTTGTTTAAGGTAGTCGTGCTGAGAATGGAACACTATTTTTTTTTGTTGTTGTTCATGGGTAAGTTGGGATTGGAAGTTATCAAAACAAAATCAGTGATTCTGGAAGCAAGATATAAACAGCATGAACTAGCTTTTCTCCTTTTCTAATTGTTAGAGAAAAAGGCTGAGTGAGCATCAGTCACAGACTTCTGTAAAGAGGATAGAAAGTATGATAGCATTAGAGAAGGTCATGTGTTACTTGCTGTCTTGGCTCTCTTAGTAAAAATACAACTAAAGGAAAAACACCTTTGTACGTGGATTATGATGTCAAACAATCAGTCTATTTGAGAGAAGAATTAAAGATTTTAATCTAATTTCTGCCTATATTTTTCAATGCATATATGTAAGATAGTTATAATGTGATCTTATTGTACTCAGTTAATAAAAACCAAAAAGACCAAGGAGATGAATTCTTAGAGATTTTGATTAAATCAATAACTAAATTACAAAAGTAAATATTTGGGAGGCCATCTTTTGCTCAGTGTGCCTTTGCTTTCAAAGAAGAGTATCTGAGTGAGCATCCAGAGCTTTTGGAGACTGTCCGTATTGTATCGGCAAGAGAATGTAACTAAGTATTTTTCCCGGAGCCTCTTAAACGCTAATTGTTCTGAGTATGGAAATAGAGAACATCTTCTCTGAAATATTATAAACTCTATCTTTTTAGGAAAGGTTAAAAAGCAAGGACAAATATGCAGTAGGTCCTTGCTGTCACACAGCAAAGCCACTAACCTCACAGCACTTTTTAAAATTTATTTTTTTAATCTAGAGATTATCTTTTCAAAAATAGCCAGAAATTTAATAGTAACAATCTAAATGTTTTATTTCTAATATTAAGACTGTTTATAGGCACAACATATGGTATGAAAATATTGGCTAATTTTTTATGGACAATGTTTTGAATGAACAGCCTGTCTTTCTACTATCTACTACTTCCATTTTTATGAAAATTTGCTGAAACTATTATCTATTACAGAATATCACCAGCTTTATTTAATGAGAGGAGTTGCTGCTCAAATGCAACATAAAATGTTTTGCTTCATGAAGCAAGTTCAGATTTAGATTCAAACTCATTAAATATTTCAAGAGTGTATTATGATAACAAACTAGAGGAGAAATTGCCAGGTTTTACTGTTTGGAAAATTAGGGAGCAGGAATGATTGATGTAAGTCTCTATGGCCTTTAAAGATAAAAGTAAGTTTGCATAAAACTAGGGTTATGCTAGCGGGTAGAGAAATACTGAATGCTATTACAAAGACAGGTGAATAGACAAAGATATACAGCTCAATATCCCAATGCCATAACAGAAATTCTGGAAGCAGTTAGCTCTTGTGGCTAAGATAACTCATTGTTCAAGAGCAATGTTAGATATGTTTGGGCCTTTCAAATTGATAGAATAAATTAAATTAAAGTAGATCCCTGAGTGTTGTACTTCAGGTTATGCCTTGTACATCCAAGAAATGTATACAGTACAAATAAAAGGTGATGATTTATTATTTCAGTATATATTCATGATATGCAGAATCAATCCTAGGTTCTATGGTAGACACAAAGGATACACAAAGTTTAGAAATAGGCTTGAGGAATCACAAATGCAGGGCACAACATTCCATTCTGACAATTAACTGAGAATGTTCCAGAATTTAACTTTTTAAACAGGAAGTTGTTAATTAAAGCTACAGAAAAACTAACATTCCTCTAGTCTCTTATATATTTCTCCAGCGTGAATTAGCCAGAGGCACAGCAGAATTGAAGAGTGAGGATTGCTATCCTTCCACATAAGCAGTTCAAATGCAATGTTTCATTGCCAGGTCTTCAGAGAAAAGGATGTGGTGACATCAGTCAAATCTTCATTGACTCTCTCTCTCTCTCTCTCTCTCTCTTTGTCCTACAAGACAGAAGTGACTCTTTAGAGGAACCATAGGGATACCTCTTCAATGGTGGTTCAACTGCTGCAGGACATAATACTTCAGTTGTTTTATTTAAAAGTTAAGCTTGTTAACAACTCAGTTCCTATAATACTGACCTCTAGTGGTCATGGCCTATGGTCAATTATTCCACTGGCACTTTTCCATAATGTTTGCTATAAATAGGAACATATTCATTATAATTTCACTTTCCACAAGACCCCCTTGTAACTCCTAAAAATTATTGAAGAACACAAAGACTTTTTTAAGTGTTGGTTTTGTCTACTGATATTGATCATGGTCAAAGTGGTGTCCCATCACTGTTGTACATTAAGACACATGTCACCCTCATTTGGAAGCAATGAAAAGCAAACTTTTTTTCTTTTTCTTCTTCTTCTTTTTTTTTAATCAGATAGCAGCAGCAGCTACTTAAAAATCTTTTTTCCAAGCATTAGTAAATTATGGGATAACAAGGGTTGATGTGAGAACAAAGAAGAAATTGGCAAAAAATCAGAAGTTCAACCAGTAGTAAGTGAATATTTAAAAACTATTCTTGTGATAAATTATAATTATTTGAGTAGAATTTGAGGATGTTGGGAATATTAGTAGAGTAGGTAATATTGGGGCTAGAAAAAATGCTATTTAAAAAAGACTTTTTTTTTATACTTTCAGGAGTAGTCTTGTTGACATGAATTTATAGATTCCTGTGAGACTTTCAAAACATTTAAAACTCATATCCAAAGATAAACATTACTAATACTGCATCTGCTGCTGTTACTGCTACTATTATTACCACTACTACTACTACTGCTACTGCTGCTACTACTACTACTACTAACAACTAGCATTAATTGTCCTCCCACTACTGTTTTGAGCCTTTGTTTTCTTACTCAAATCATTCTTCACTCCTTTAACTAAAGAAGAAACTAAGAAATGTGACCAAGAACACAAAATAATAAGCGCAAAGATGAAGTGAGCTCCACATGTCCTGATTGTTGTTTTCATCTCTCAGTGGCCTTTGCTCACTGAAGAAGTATTAATGTTCAAATATTTTATATAGGTCTCAAGTGTCTCATTTCTATGCTTCAAATATTATATTTGGACAAAAGTGACTGCTCCACCAGAAAAAAAAGGGTTTCTGATCGGTTTAAATAGTACAATTTATGGAAATCCTTTATGAAATTTAAAAATATACATGGAGTCTTTGTAAATCAATATGAGGTTGAGCATATATAGAAGAAAAACTAAAATAAGTACATTTATTTTTGGCAATTTACTTCAGGGTTCTTAACAAATCCTTAAATTTCTCATCTACTCAAAGGCAACCAGGTGTAGTGGTTCATGTCTGTAATTCCAGTTACTTGGGAGTCGGAGGCAGGAGGGGTTGCTTAATTACGGGACCTCAAGGCTGTATTGTGCTGTGATTGTGCCTATGAGAAGCCAGTGCTTTCAGGCCTGGGCAACAAGGCAAGACTCCATCTCTTAAAACAAATTGTTTTCCAGGCCTGTAATCCCAGCACTTTGGGAGGCCGAGGCAGGCAGATCATGAGGTCAGGAGATCAAGACCATCCTGGCTAACACGGTGAAAGCCCGTCTCTACTAAAAAATACAAAAAATTAGCCAGTCGTGGTGGCGGACGCCTGTAGCCCCAGCTACTCGGGAGGCTGAGGCAGGAGAATGGGGTGAACCCAGGAGGCAGAGCTTGCAGTGAGCCCAGATGCCACCACTGCACTCCAGCCTGGGCGACAGAGCGAGATTCCGCCTAAAAAAAAAAAAAAAATTACTTTTAAAGGCAGTATCAAATTTTTGTTGTTGTAGTTGTTTTTGTTTTCGGGGTGTGTGTGTGAGAGAGAGAGAGGGAGTTTCACTCTTGTTGCCTGGAGTGAAGTGGTGCAATCTCGGCTCACGGCAACCTCCGCCTTCTGGGTTCAAGCAATTCTCCTTCCTCAGCCTCCGAAGTAGCTGGGATTACAAGCATGAGCCACCACGCCTGGCTAATTTTGCATTTTTAGTAGTTACGGGGTTTCTCCATGTTGATCAGGCTGGTCTCAAACTCCCGACTCAAGTGATCCGCCATCCTCGGCCTCCCAAAGTGCTGGGATTACAGGCGTGATCCACCCTCCCAGCCTGAAATTTAACAATGGCATTATATTATAAGAATTAAATGAATCAGTAAAGGTCTTAATAGAGAGAAGATTATCTTTAATAAATGGTATTCCTGTTTATAGTAGTGGATAAAGTAGTAGTAATAATGGAAGTATACCAGTGGTAGAAGAGTAGTGGTATAGCATAGTTAGAGAGAAAAAGATTATTATTTTACTTTTTTTTTTTGAAAAAAACGTCAAACCCATGAACGAATTTATACCCATGTTTTTCGACTTAGTATTTTGTATATGTTCTCTTTTCCTCGCACCTGTATGTGCTCAAGTCTCAGTGTGAATTCTTTACATTTTAAATTTTCTGAAACTGAATATGCATCTGAAAGCAACATCTCCCCAATATAGCTAGAATTTGTGTTTGTCTGTTTCTTCTTACAGTATGTTGACTTAAAAAGAAAACCTTTAGGTGTTATAGGTATCATTTTACAGTCTTGTTTTCAATCATCTCTTCATTTTTCATTCCATTTACATTTTCCTAAAATATATATTTAAGAGTAATGTTTTGAAAGGTTTTACTATATATTATTTAAAAATACTTTCTAATGTTGCATACTCAGGTTATTTTTAATTTTCACTAATATGAACATAACAACTTTATCATTTCGCATAAATCTTAGTGAATAGCTCTTTCAATTCATGTTGAGATGATTTTTATTAGTGGAATTTTACTGTCAAATGATATAAATGTCTTATTGGGAAGAATGATTTTCTTTAGTTTGCTTTTAATTTAACTGAATTTTGAAAGATATATATAAATGTATATATATAAACTTTTTAAAGAATATAAACAAGATACAAATAAGCAAAAGATGATTATCTTACCAATTATAAGTAGTTAAGGATATCTGCATATTTTTTCTAACAATACTATTTTTAGTCACATAGAACACAATATTCTTAATTTTTAACTTAATAGTACATTATAAATAGGAATTGTACCTTTGAAAATACTTACACTGTATTCTTTTATTGTTGTTGTTATTTTGAAATTATTTAATTTTCTTTTTAAACATTTTTTTTCCTGTACAATCTTATGGGGTACATGTGAACTTTTGTTCCATGTATACAATGTATAGTCATTTAGTCAGGATATTCAGGATTTCTGTCATCTGAATATAATACATTTCTGTTAACTATAGATACTCTAATATGCTGTGAAACATGTAAGAACTATATTCTACTTGTACCTTAATATATTTAAATTCGAGTTTTGTTATTGGATATTTCAGTGTTTCCAATTTCTCATTTCTAATAGTCCATTATATATATAAATTTAAGTAAGTCATATTATAGTAATATCAAAATAAATTCCTCAAAATAGAATTTCTTGGAAAATGTGCATGAATAGTGTATCTTTCTATATATACACATATACACACACACACACATAAACATATACATATATACACACATTTACATATATGTATGTGCATGTGTGTGTGTATCACAATCTGCAGAAAGATATTTACAATTCTGCTTTAACCAGCATCTTCTAACTTTGAAGATGATTTTGCCCAGATATATTTTCTTTCTTTATATATTATCAATTTCCAAAAATAAAGTTCTGAGCTATATGAATCAGAACCAGAAATTGAGGGAAAATGCCTAAAGCTTATTTTTTACTGTTTTGCTTTTTGTTTTGTGGTTTTTGTGTCTTTAAACTGAAAGACTTAAACCTGCTTCTGAGAAAGTGGGATGTGACCAGGAGGTAAGTAATAGTGAATGTGGCAGAAACTGTTCCCTAGTCCCAGCCCAATACAGTCAGTTGAATTAGAGCACAAATCCAGGTCCTGAAGGATGAATGATGCATAGTGAGAAAAGAAAAGCATGCATATGAGTTAGAGGAAGTGTGACTGTGTTTCTAAAATTGAGCCAGAATATCTTGTAATTATGTCTTTGCAGGAAATAAAAAAAATAATCTTTATTTTAAATTATGTCTTAGTGGGCTATCAGAATTCAGCTTGGTTTTGCATTTGATTACGGAGTTTCAGCCTTTCCCTGTATTTGATTCTTCACAGGAACACCAGCAAAATCCTACTGTGTAGCTAAAAACCTATAATGAAGATTAATCATTATATCTTCAAAATTGGTTTTACGTTAGTGTGAAGAATCTAAAACAAGATTTTATTTTTTATTAGCATGCAGATAATTATGTAAAGCTAATTTCATTCCAGGACAAGAAACACAATACTATTTCCAGTGCTGGAGGTGTTAATAGATGAAAGCATCCTATATGACTTTTGTGAACATGGAGAGGATTGTCATAGAACATTCACCATTTATAATATTATATCATATCATCTCAGTATTTGTGTTCCCTAAAAATAGGTTGAAATACTAACTTCCAACATGACAATATCGGGAGGTAGGGATATGGCGAGGTGATTAGGTCATGAGAGCAGTACCCTCATCTATTGGATTAATGTTCTTCTGAAAGAGGCCCTAGAGAGACTCTGTCCCTTCTAGTATGTGAGGACACAGCAAGGAGGCATTGTCCATGAGGAAGCGTGCTATCACCATACACCAGATCTGCCAGCACCTTGATCTTGGACTTCCAGCACCCAAAACTGTGAGAAATAAATTTCAGTTGTATATAAGCCACCCAGTTTAAGCTATTTTTTTTTGTTGTTGTTGTTGTTACAGCAGTCTGAATGAACTAAGACATTATTTCTAATAAAATTTTGTAAAATATTAAAGCAGCCATTCTTAAGTCGCTCTTATAATTTTTATGGGTATATGGATGTGTTCTCATAAATTTTATGCTTAATAGCTTATTTTGATGATATATGGTTTGTTTCCCAAGTTTATGAGAAGATTGCTTGTGATTACTTCCCTGGGATATGGCTCCCCCGAATATCACATAAGAAAGAGGATCTTCTTTTCATTATTTTTTGTAACTTGCTTTTTATAATGCAACACAGAATTAAATCGTATTAGTTTCTAAAACAGTAATGACACACTCTATAGGTGGAATTGATCCTAATTAAAGTAATTGATTAATGTGAATATTTAGTTCATTTATAACATTTCTGAAACTTTCACATGCATTTGATAAGTTCATTTTACTCATAAACAGCAAATATTAAAACTTAAAAAGGTACAGCCACGGTACCACCCACATGGGTTGAATAAAATTTCACTTAAGAAAATAGTGCTTCCATGCATAGCTTTGTCCAACAAAATATTTGTTCTTAAAATGCTATGGATAATTTATTGAAATGAGGATGTTAATGAATGGCAGATTATATTTTTTTAAATAAGATCCTTCGTATTGATTTTTTAAAAGACACCAGGAAATACTGGCTGGCACCAGGACTGAATGAAATTAAATATAATACGCAATTAGTATATGTCTTATTCACTCACTCTGTATGTTTCTTTTGAATCCCTTCTGTGTACAGATCAATGTGTTGAATGCAAGTGAATAAAACATTCTTCCCATTCGTAAGTATTTTACAGTCCAGTTGGGAAGACACAAATTTAATCTGACAGGTGATATAATATATACTCCATGCAGACCGTAAAAGCAAAGAAATATTTTTTAAAATTCCAAGGGTAAATCACTATTTGGGAATTAGAAATGGCATATTAGGGACAGAATTTGAACTACAGTTTGAAAATTGGTGAAGAGATAATATAAGTCCTTTAGGCCTGAAATGTAGTTAAGTAGCTCTGACCTATATTTACTCACATGGACTCAGTCACTAAATAATAATTTACTTTACTAAATTATTCATATGGGAGACAAATTAATGACCCTCTAGTAACCTCTTGAACCAGGGGCACACCCATACATTAGCATATCATATAAAAAGAAACATTAATCTTTATAGCATTGATGTGCTCTACAATTCTCTAAGCTTATTTTGAAAACTAATATTGAATATTTATTAGCTAATGTTAACTTTGTAAGCCCCTTGAGGTAGGCAAGGCAATTTTAGATAACCCTGTGGAACAGGTGAGGCAAATTTTAAAGATGTGAAAACTGATGTCATGAGAAGCCTAAATGCAAATACCTCCTAAGCACAGGCTTGGGAATTCAATCCAGGTATTTTGACCCCAGTTTAATTTCTTCTTTTACTATACCACACTGCCTCTTTCAAATAGGTTTAGCATTTGGATACTATGTTCTGTTATTAAAGCAGCTCACCACCCATCTTTTATATGGGGTAGAAAATAGGTTTAAGCCTCTCCAGGGGGAGCTCTTAACCTGGAAAGGAAGGAAATGCATCACAGGTGAAAGACAGCAGAACAATGTGACCTGCTGCTAATTTGCAGTGGTATTCATTTGGGTGGGATTTGACATTTCTGGGTAGATGTATATTTGTGATTGATATTTCATTCTTTAAAACGCAGCCTTTAAAACAGCTGTGAAATGCCAAGTTATTAATTTACACATTGCAAAATGCAGTGTTAGGAAACCGATTTACATCTTTCCAAATTCAACCCCAGGGATACTAGGCTTTTGAGATCAGCACATCATGAAGAAAATTATCCCAATCAGCATAACTCTAAAAATTGCTGCCCAACGTTCAGCTCTGCCTATAGCTAAAGGGATGAAAAAGGTGATCAGGTGTAGTCACAGTAGATACAGTCAAAACAGAAAGACATATATACTTTGCAAGGTGGGACAGGGAATACTTTTTTCTTTCATGTATGTGTTTTTTTGTTTCGGACTTAGTTTATTTGGGGGGTGTATGGGATTGACTATTTAATGTATTCTTTCTTGAAATAGTAAAACAATCTCTTGAGAAGAGGGCTTCATTTTAAATAACATGTAAAGCCTGTTTTACAGATCTTCTCCCTGAAATGTATTCATTATTCTTTTTTTGTTCTTCACAGAGTAGATGGGAATACATAACCATGAAAATAAGTAGCACTAGCAAATCATGCCTTAGGCATTCTTAAAATGAAACACTACATGAAACACTTTCATAATGAAGCTTTTGAAAGCCAACCCATGAATTGATGTCTAAATTGTATTGGAAACAATACATACTTGAAAATTGCACTGGGGTTTAAACAATTTTTAACTACCTCCCAACATTTTTTTTTTTATTTTTAGAGGTTTATATGAACTGGGACATTGATTATATGGTAAACAAAATATTTACATGGACTTTTTATTCATTTATCAGTATTGAAAAAGGATAAGAATACCAAAGCAAATAAAGATACATCTCTTTAACATAACGATATCACTTACTATGTTCCTGACTTGCTGACATTTTAAAGGGTAAAGAAACAAAATATTTGTTCGGAAATATGTTACAAAACTCAAATATACTAGTTGCTTACTGAGCAATTTGAATCTTCGTAGCAAAACAAAATGTTTTAGCCGGGATAAAAATATAGAAAAAAATAAAATTTTAATTTGTGTTATTTGAAAATCTTAAATATCATAAAAATATGCATATTGCAAATGATGACATGATATCAGTTGGATGAGTAAAGTAATGATTAGTGAATATATCATAAGGAAAATATTGATACCTATTTCTCCAGATGCCTTAATCATGGTGGCATAAGTCAGACCACTAAAGGACACGTGTATGCCATAGCAACTCGGATTATTCCCACATTTGCTGTTTCAAAAATACATTGTGTTTTCACATTTTATTGAAATGCACATTAACATATTCATAATACAATTATGGTTAAGCACATGACAACTGTTTGAAAACAATTAAGTAGAAATTTTAAATTGTCAAGTGAAAATATTCTTCAAAATTAAAACTCAACTTTTTCTCACTGCCCCGAGACATGCCCCACTATCAAATCCAAGAAGAAGAAAATCAAATGTATTCCTTGTCATGGCTTTGCTTTTGGTGTTCTAAAGACAATATAGGGAATCACTATCTGATATTTAAAGATTATTAAAATGTCTGGCCAAAAATAGTAAAGAACTGTCAAGTAGCTAATTAATATGTTTTTATATTTTAGGATACTTATCCATTGGTGAAGTCCTATAAACATTAGGTAAAACCTTCATCCAATGCTAGATTTAAAAAATGAAAACTATTTCTCCTATTAACTGAACCACAATAATATTGGTTGAAGTTACATTTACTGAATATTAACCAAGTACCATTCCCAAGTACCGCATTCTTGGCTTGTCCGCAAACTTTTAAATCATTCTACGTGGTAATTGCTATATTATTTATACTGCAAAACTGAAAAATGTTTATGCAGGCACAGTAGCTGTATTAACATTGCGGAGATAGAAAGTGTAAGGCCAGCACGGAATCCAATCTGATTATACTTGAAAGGGGAAGCTCAGGAACACCATGTTCCATCTTCCTCATCTTTGTAAGAGGATTTGCTCCATCACTGAGGGGTAAAATGTTCATGTTTGCATCACTTACAGATATTACTGTTTGTTTAGTTGTATTAATTTCCCTCACTTCTATGTTAAGAAAAGAAGCACTAAAATAATGCAATTTAGTTTGCTCTGTCTTGTTTTACTTGTCTATCCAGGTTGCATCCAATAAATAACCAATTACAAAACACTGAAGTTGGCTGGCATTAAGTAGCTTATGGAACAGCAGAGCTAACAGGCGGATACATCACACACTTTACATGTTTTTGCCCTAAGGATATATAGATAGGAGAAAAATATGTCAGAAGAGACTAGAAAATGGCTAGTTCCCAAGTGGGTGGTCCTAGCTTACATCAATTAAAATAATACAGTTATTCTAGTATTTCCCGTTTTATTATATAATTTTTCAAATAGTTATCTTTGTCAGAAATTATGTGATACAGAAGTTTCTAGAAAAAAGAAATTGATAGGAAAAAGTAATATGGAGCCAATATAGAAACAAAATAAAACAGCCATATTCTCAGTGATGACTATTTACTTTTTTTTTAGTTTTCTCTAATGTTAGTTTTCCATAAATATCACTCGCTTCATCATCTTGAATATACAAGCAAATATCACATACAATACATTAACAAAAATTACCGTTCTTGGAAAGTTCTAAGAGCTTCACATATCTTAAAAAATTTAATACTCAAAACATCTAATTGGTTAGATATAATTAATTTCCTCATTTTATCAACAGAGGAAACTAAGAACACACATTCTGGCCGGGCGCGGTGGCTCAAGCCTGTAAACCCAGCACTTTGGGAGGCCGAGACGGGCGGCTCACGAGGTCAGGAGATCGAGATCATCCTGGCTAACATGGTGAAACCCCGTCACTACTAAAAAATACAAAAAATTAGCCGGGCGAGGTGGCGGGCGCCTGTAGTCCCAGCTACTCGGGAGGCTGAGGCAGGAGAATGGCGGAACCCGGGAGGCGGAGCTTGCAGTGAGCTGAGATTGAGCCACTGCACTCCAGCCTGGGTGACAGAGCAAGACTCCGTCTCAGAAAAAAACCCCCCAAAAAAACAAAAACAAAAACATTCTTTTTCCACACAAATTTTATTTCTTTTTTATTTAAATAACTCTTATTTTAGCATTAACTTCTTGCCAAGTAAGGTAACTTGATGACAAGTATTTGATTTCACCTCCAACCTCTCTCAAAAATCAACACAAACGATCCATATGATATAAAACAAGAAATTTCTGACAATTTGTAATGTATACATTCAACTAATAGCAGTTTAAATTGAATTGTTAAGTGAATTTAGCAAGCCTGCAGGGTTCAAGATCAATATAGCACTAACAAAAGACTATTTTTCTATGTGCTACCCCACAAACTACACAAAATAAAATAAACACAAAACAACACACAAATAATTGAATTGTCAAATCACACTCACACAAATCTGAGATCTGAACAAAAAAACTAGGCTTCACTAGTAATGACAAAGATACAGGCAATCATTTCTGAAAAAAGCCCGTATAAGTCTCACATACAGTGGGCTCTCCCGGTTATTCCACAGCAAACCTGTATACCGGCCTTCCTATAACTGCTAAATCCCTAGGTTTTGCGATTTTACATCCACAACAGAAGAACATTTAGTCTGAGAGATCTCCATTGTCCATCATTGTTTCTGTGAAGTTTTCTTTAACTCATAAATTCTGTACTTACTATCTATGAGCAATGCTTAGGGTCAGCCTTTCTCAGGCATTCCACAGATAAGTTTCATTTTCCTAGGAAACAGTGTTAGCTAAT
Source organism: Colobus angolensis palliatus (assembly GCF_000951035.1). NCBI lineage: Eukaryota > Metazoa > Chordata > Mammalia > Primates > Cercopithecidae > Colobus > Colobus angolensis. The sequence continues at coordinate 7,411,843 of NW_012115055.1, read as the reverse complement.
GTACCCATAAGTTTAGTTATGTAAAATAAAGGAGTTTATGCCAGATTGATTCCCTTCTTTTCTTTCTGTTAGGAGATGCTTAGTGGTATTAGGGAGGTAAATCAATTGCAGGTCAGTAGTTTTAACTTCTCCCTTTCTAATTGTGCCAGATGAAAGAATATCAGTAAACTTTTCAGGGGGTGAGGGTACAGGCAGTGGTACAAGGAAGAGACACTTGAGCTCTTAAGGTTCTGACAATATACGTACACATATGTGTGTGTATATGTATACGTATATGTATATGTATGTGTATTTTTATTTATTTATTTTAGGCTAGAGGCTGGAGTGCAGTGGTGTAATGGCGATCTCGCCTCACTGAAGCCTCCGTCTTCCGTGGTCAGGTGATTAATTCCCCTGTTTCAGCCTTCTGAGTAGCTGGGACTATAGGCACTGGCGCCACCACGCCCAGCTGATTTGTGTAATTTTTATAGAGACGGGGTTTCACCAGGTTGGCCAAGCTGGTCTCGAACTCCTGACCTCACGTGATTCACCCACCTCGACCTCCCAAAATGCTGGATTAAAGGTCTGAGCCACCGTACCCCACCAGTATTCTTGATCTGAGTGAAGCTTACATTGGTGTGCTCACCAAGTAAAAGTTCATAGGACTGTGCGTAAGATTCGTGCACTTTTCACTCTATATGTTATCCTTTAATGAAATTATTTCCTTCAAAAGTTACTAGAAGGTTACTTGAAAATGACTGAGAAAATGAGAAAGCTAAATGAGCACTGCTAAGAGTGATAATATATAGGTACAAGAAATATTTGCCAAATTTAATGTGAAAAATGTTATGGAAAAGTTTTCAAAAGAGTTATATTTTCATTTGTGATCTCATTTTTTCCATTTGTGATTCCTTATGATTTTCATTGCAGCATTACCTTGATATTCTTTTTTTCACAGGTAATAATCTGGTCAACTAATTGTATTCCGACTATTTCTTGTAAGCCTTAAAAAGATTAGATTTGATCACTTTTCATATTATTTGGGAAGGAAGTAAAAGTGAATGTGAAGTAATTTTGAGGTTTAAGTTGATACCTAGGAAGGAGGATTGACCTAGTTTGTGCTGAAATTATAATCCCACCGATTTCATAACTGTAAATATGAACAATGTATATTTTCAAAAGTATTTTCAAAATAGGAATTACTGTGAGGCACATTGTTGTTTTTATTTTTCTTTTCTTTTTGTCAAATAGCACATAAATGGATGTAGATTAACATATAGAAGTCGGCCAGACACGGTGGCTTAAGCGGGAGGCCGAGGAGGGCGGAGGCTGAGGCAGGTGGATCACTCCATGTCAAGAGTGACAAGACCAGCTTGGCCAACATGGTGAAACCCCTATCTCTGCAAAAAAATACAAAAATTAGCTGGGCGTGGTGGTGGGCCCCTGTAATCCCAGCTATCACTCCGGAGGCTGAGGCAGGAGAATCGCCTGAACCCGGAAGGCGGATGTTACAGTGAGTTGAGATCGCCCACTGCACTCCAGCCTGGGTGACAGAGCGAGACTCTGTCTCATCAAAAACAAATAAATAGCCAGGCCCTGTGGCTCATGCCTGTAATCCCAGCACTTTGGGAGGTCGAGGCGGGCAGATCACCTGAGATCAGGCATTCGAGACCAGCCTGGCCAACATGGTGAAACCCTGTCTCTACCGAAAATACAAAAATTAGCCGGGTGTGGTGGCCTGGGCCTGTAATCCCAGCTACCCAGGAGGCTGAGGCAGGAGAATCCCTGGAACCTGGGAAGCAGAGGCTGCAGTGAACCGAGATCGTGCCACTGCACTGAAGTCTGGGGCACAGAGCAAGGCTCCATCTCAAAAATGAAAATAAAACATAAAAATAAATAAATAAATAAGATATATCAATAAAATTGAGTAATTGAAATTATAAGAAGATAGATAATTTAAAAAAATTTTTCAAAATCCTGAAAGAGACTATAAACTAGAATATAGGAAGCAGCTGTTATCAGACAAAAATAACAATTATAGGGCCCTAGAGAATTTTAATAGCATAACAGATATTTTTGGTGTGTGAACAAAATGTGAGATAAAATATTCTATAGACAATGTGAAAATATTTACAATTAGGCAAATAATTTAAGCATTTAGTGGCCATTTAAGTGAATATATACAAATTAATAGTGTGTTAGTGATATAGTGTGTGTGTGCGTGTGTGTATATATATATATATATATATATAAAATGTTAACATAGAGTGTCTTTTTTATATAATCTTCCGTACAACTGAAAGTACTATTAAAACATGTAGTTTAAAATCCAATATTAGGCCGGGGGCGGTGGCTCATAATCCCAGCACTTTGGGAGGCCGAAGCGGATGGATCTCGATCTCAGGAGATCGAGACCATCCTGGCTAACACGGTGAAATGCCCTCTCTACTAAAACTACAAAAAATTAGCTGGGTATGGTGGCGGGCTCCTGTAGTCCCAGCTACTCAGAAGGCTGAGGCAGGAGAACGGCATGAACCCGGGAGGCGGAGCTTGCAGTGAGCCGAGATAGCACCACTGCGCTTCAGCCTGGGCGACAGAGCGAGACTCTGTCTCAAAATAAAAAAAGCATTGGAATTTGTATCTCTTGTAGGCGTGAGGATATATGCTTTTACTGAAGAAATAGTAAGAGAGTTGACACCTAGGGACTAAGGTTAGGGTGTGTTAGAAACAACAAAATTATCTGAAACTTGTCCCAAACTCTAATTAAAATAAAAAATGAATCCAAAATATCCATACAGTAAAAGGAATCATACATATAAGATCATACTAAAAAGATCGTGAGTAATAAGGGCTATCTTTCACTTTTGGTTAAACCTTTTCAGGCCCACTTATACATATTATACAAGAGGAAAAAAAAGAAAAGGTTGCAAATTATTAGTGCATATATGATGTCATAATTATATGTCTGTAACAATATTCATAGGTTAATTTATATATTTAATTAATATAGACTTAATTTTATACATGTTTTTAAATTTTTATGTTTCATGGCATAGACTGCTCCCTTAAACTGTTTTTTATCTCTTACTTCCTTGTTTTTTCCCATTATTACATTGGCTTTTCAAAAGCTGCGATTACTTTACAGACATCTTTGTATTCTCAATTCTTCCTTATGAATGCATAATGAACCATTTGCTAAATTTTGAACAAGAGATTTAATATATCTATTAGCTAGTATAGTATATTTAAAAAATAATTGCCTTAATAAAAATGCCAAACATTTGAAAGAAAGTAAAAAAGGCAGTTACAACGAGACTCTCTCTCTCTCTCTATATATATATATAAACACACACATATATATATAATATACCAAGCACATAGGTAAAAGTTAGCTTCTGTAATGAAACAATGCACTCAAATCTTTATCTAATTTTTAATCTAATTTTTTTTAGCAAATAACTTATCAGAGCAAATGTGCTTAAGTAGTGCTAAAGATGATTAACTTTTCTCAAAATAAAGTAAAAGTATTATTTTTGTTTATTCCAAATTGTGTATGGTGTCATTTGGTTAATTAAGAAAACTATATCATCTTATATTACATATTATATGCACATATAGAAGTATGTGATTATATAATTGTTTATTATTGAGAAAATAAGAGCATTGATATATATTAAGAAAAATGGATCTAGAATTATTAAAGTATACTTATTACTCTGTTAGATTAATTCAACTATTGGTTCAGTATATATATTTTAATTTCCTCTCCGTCTACCAAACATGTAATTTATTATAAATAGTACACATTAAATTAGAAAGATGATTAATTTATATATTTTTTATCTCGACATATGGAGTATAAAATAAGTAACACAAATATTTAAGATTAAAGCTATCTTCTCCTATTAATATTTTCTAAGTGGCTAAAGAATCTATTTTCTTAAAAGCATATGGTTACCTTGTTTTAAACAGCAATAAAACACATTTATATTAATAAATAGAACAAAAAGCATATCCATATAATGGAATAACATTTAGAAATAAGAGTTTGAGCTATTAAATCACACAAAAGCAAGGATAAATCTTAAATGCACATAGTTAAGTAAAAGAAGCTACGCTCAAAAAGCTGTATAATGTGTGTTTCTGACTGTATGACATTCTGGAAAGGGTAAAACTATGAAGATGGTAAACAGAGTAGTGGTTGAAAGGGGCTGTTTTTTTAAACTGGTGTTATGTTATATACTGTTTTTGTTGAGGTGGTTGTATTTAATATGTAGAGCACAAGGAAACTTGAAGGCCCTGAAAATATTTTGTCTTATTATGGTAAGTAGTCAATACTATGCAAGTGCCAAAACCTATAAAAATTTACAGCACAAAGAATGAGTGCTGAATGCATGTAAGCAAAAACAAAGACATTTATGAGTCTGAGGGATCTGAAGATGGAGTGCAGAATGTGATAAAAGAACCCTACTATTACAAATAAAAGAAACAATCACAATAAAGGAGAAAGACAGAAAAGGTGTTGACTTTGATAACTTTGGGTATGAATGAATACTATAAGAGCAAAGTAAAAAAATAAAATAAAAAATAAAAAAGAAAAAATACTGGACTCCCATTATAAAGTTATTTCCTGCAGAGGGAAGGGTTAATGATTTTGAAACCATATGTGCATGATGGGACTGAACAATTGTTTCAGTAGCCATGAACACACCCAGCAACCTGAATTGGTTTCAAACACTATTCTCTAATAAAATAAACTGGGAAGTTTTGGAGAAATAGAAGAATCTAGGGCTGGACAGAGAATTTATAACATGACTCCAGAGCATCTTATAGTGTCAGATAGTAAGGAGGTGCTCAAAAATCCACAATAATAGAGATATGTCAAAGGGACACAGGTACCAACTGAAAGAGCTTTCAATGCCCAAAGGAGAAAATTTGAGCCACAATATAAATAGTAAGTACTGAATTATTAACCACAATATAAAACAAATATCCATGAATCTATATTGATGTAAATAAAGGATTGCATCAAAACATTAACAAGAGGAAATAAATGGATCTCCCACACTAAATAATTCCAAATGTAATTACTCCTTGGAATGTAACTGTCTACTATTTAACAAATATGAGCTGCGCAGTGACTTCTTTCCAAGAAGCACGGTTTGAAAAGGGGGGGAAATGTGTCAAAGTGTAACATTATGTTAGAGAAACCTGACAAATAGTACCTCAGCCAGGTGACCACTTTTAACATCAACATTAAGCCGTGTTGATTGTGACCACGTTTTATATCAGTAAGTCATGTTGATTCCTTGGTAGGGAGTGACTAGCATGGCACTCTGCATCTCTTGTCTTCTTCCTGAAAACATACAACCCCTGCTTAATTAATGGAAAGCATCTGGCTCACCTAAGTGAAGAATGTTCTGTAAAATACCTGACCAGCACTCCTCAAAATGCTCAAATTCGTGAAAAACAAAGAAAATGTCATAGTCAAGAGAAGCCTAAGGGTGATGAGCAAATGAAATGTGGCACTATGGCTGGAACAGTAAGAAAAAAATAAAGAGGTTCAGGAAAAAATGAAAACTAATTACTAATAATTACCAATATCTTCTCATTAGTTGGGACAAAAGTACTAGCATAAGACATTTAGTATTAGCGTAAGACATATACAGTTATGATAAAAGTACTAGTACAAGACAGATACAGTACTAATATAAGACATTTAGAATAATAAAAACTGTGGTTAGTATATATGGGGACTCTGTGCCCTCTTTTTTTCATTTTTCATAAATGTTGAACTATTTTAAGGTAAAAAAGTTCATTTAAAACTAATACTGATGCTGAATCTGAGATGATTATTTATAAACAAAAATAGTTTAGTTTGATTCTAATAAATAGCTCCCTAAATTAATAATTCAAATTTAATATTACAAGTTTTTAAATGAATAATTGTCAATGAGAATGAATGGCTTTGAAAGTAGCATCCATTAGTTAATGTGGCATGGATGGTATTAGGTTTCTGCGTCAGTGAGCTCAGTGATGGAAAGAACTCGAAGTTTAGTTCATAATTTTACACTATGTGGAAAAGGTGGGGCTTTACATTGGTTCCTTACTGGGATGGTTTTTCCCAGTGGGATAAAAATGAGCAGATATTCGGGTGTGCCAGAGCATTGTGGGGACATTTATCTAATTCAGATCATACAAACTTAGAAACAGGTAAGAGCCACACTCACCAAGATGACTGATTAATAGTAAACTTGACGACATTGTTATTTATACATCTGTCACTCAATCGGGTGCAAACTGGAAAGGGTTAGAAATGAAACATTGTCTCTCCTAAAACTACTTAATATTAATGATAATTCACTTACATAAAATCGGATATTTTACAAATGACAAAAACAATTGTGTAAAGAGTTTTAGACAGGTTACCCTCCCCTCTTTCTTCATTAATTGGTCATATGGCTAGTCGATTATTTCCAGAGGGAATCTTGCTAGTAATAAAAAAGAACTTGTGTAATATTTTTCTTAGGCTAGTGATGGTGTTGAAAACCAGTTTCATTATCCCAAGCATTACTAACATATGCTTAATATAGGATTAAATTTTTTAAAGAAATAATTGCTAATGTAAGACTGAGCTAATTGTTAAAAAAAAATTCCCAAAGTAGCCACATGTCTTGCACAGAACAACTAAACACTTCATAAGTATCAAGCTGTTCTTTCCCAAAGAAACATGAATCATAATATTGCTACTGAAAATGTTCATTAAACTAAATGAGAGTGCAATTAGCTTCCAAAAATCTTAAGTATTCCAATTTGCTGTCAAGAGAAATTATACGTTCAAAATGTGTTTATTAGCTGCAGTGCATTAAAACTTCTGATTTCAGGAATATTTCGACCTACTTTTAAGAACAATTTGTCTTAAAATAACTTCAAATGCAATTTCAAACATAATGTCACATAGTATAAGTGTATGGAAATATTCAGTTTTATTTAAACTTTTATTCTTTTTTTCATGCTTCAAAGTAAAGACTCCATTTGTACTACTGTAAAAAAAAAAATTCAATCCAGTAAATCGAATTTGTGTGGCAATTATACCATGGTTTGAAATGTATCTGAAACAATGCCAGAATTCGTAGTTTCTACATTGATTTTATAACAGATCATTTAGCAGGATAATTGATCTTTGTTTTCTTGCCTTAGTTATAAAAAAACTTGTGTCTAAGGCCGGGCGCAGTAGCTCATGCCTGTAATCCCAGCACTTTGGGAGGTGGAGGCAGGCGGATCATGAGGTCAAGAGATCAAGACCATCCTGGCCAATATGGTGACACCCTGTCTCTACTAAAAATACAAAAATTAGCTCAGCGGGTTGGCGTGCGCCCTGTAGTCCCGGCTACTGGGGAGGCTGAGGCAGCAGAATCGCTTAACTTGGGAGGTGGAGGTTGTAGTGAGTCGAGATCCCACCACTGCATTCCAGTCTGGGGATAGAGCAAGACTCCGTTTCAAAACAAAACAAAACAAAAAAAAAGTGTCTAAATTGATGATTTAATTTAAGAAAATATTTTATTGAATTCTATTTTAATCCGTATTGTGAACTCCTCACCTCATAAAACACCTATATATAATATTTAATTTTACAAATATTTTGAAACAAGTAGATGATCTGAAGGTAATTCAGAGAAAAGATCTGAGGTCAAAAGCCAGCCTGGGCCAGGCAAGGTGGTTCTCGCCTGTAATCCCAGCACTTTGGGAGGCCGAGACGGGTGATTAACGAGGTCAGAAATTCGAGACCATCCTGGCTAACACGGTGAAACCCCGTCTCTACTAAAATACAAAAAAATTAGCCAGGCGTGGTGGCGGGCGCCTGTAGTCCCAGCTATTCGGGAGGCTGAGACAGGAGAATGGCGGGAACCTGGGAGGCGGAGCTTACAGTGAGCCGAGATCGTCCTACTGCACCCCAGCCTGGGCGACAGAGCGAGACTCCGTCTCAAAAACAAAACAAAACAAAAAAGTCAGCCTGGAACACAAAGTTATAAAGGTAATAAAGTTTTGAATCTGCTATATAGCACAGACATAGCTATGAATCAAAGTAGATTAGAATTTTAGACCACAAAAGAATGATTAAGGCAAAGTTTGAAGGATTAAAGACCATACCTCTTAGACTATAACACAGAAAATTGGGTACAGTGGGAAAAATACATTTCACCAAACAACTATCAAATGGTTACATTCTTAGCTCAGCTTTATCTTTCTTTAAAGAAAAAAATGAGTAAATTCCCTGAAAAGTTATTCCATCAGTTGACCCTCAAAATAGCCTGGGACCTGCTTTTCTACTATTTTCATGGTCCAAAACACAGACACACACACACACACACATATAAAAGCACACATATGCATATAACGGAAGTTTCAGGCACGCATAATTGCCACTGAGTTCCCACAAATATAAGCTCTCAATAAAGAATTTTTTAAATGAATTACAATATACTAAAGGAAAGAAATAGCGCTGAGTAAGTTAGCAGTAGCTACAACAAACATGAGTATAAATACACACAATTCAGGTATCAGAACTTTCAAGCCTAGTATATGAAATGAATATAATGTATACATATATAATTTAATGCAAGAATTAATGAAAGCATGAGTTACGAGTAGCAGCCTATTACAATGGCCAGGAATATTGAAAGGTAATATTATTTATCTTAGTTTCTTTCAGGACATCTACTCATTAAAAGAAAATAGGAACAAATTCATTTTAGGGCATATTAATTGTAACTGTTCCTGCACAATTTATTGAATGAACAAATTGCTCTGTATTTGTCAAAAATCTGTTGTTCAAATGTGTTTGTTGTGTTTCAAGTTCTTGATTCTTTTGAAATGATCTTGTTTTCTATCCCTAGATAAAACCACAATGTCTTAATAACTGCAGCGTTACTATAATGCTTAATGCCAGGTAATGTTAGTTCGTTAGCTTGGTTCTTCTTCAAAGATGTTTTGACAATTCTGAGGCCTTCGAATATTCATGTAAATTTTCGAATCACCTTGTTAATTTCTACTAAAAAGTCTTTTTGTGATTTTAACATCTATTCTATGAAAACTATAAACAAACCTGAGGAGACTAGACACAATAATGTCTGACTCATGAAATGGTATATCTCTTGTTTTATTTAGGGATTTTAATATTTCTGTCATTAGTTTTTTTTTTTGTATTTTTTGGTTTTTTTTTTAGTTTTCAGCTTAAGGATATTTCAGGTCTCTTTTGATCATATTTATTCCTAATTATTTCATACTCTGATGCTATTGTAAGTGGTTTTTTTAACATGAAGACGATAAATTTTTAATGTGTTGCTACATTGTCAATACTAAACATTACATAGTTAGAAAAACATCTAATGGACCAGGTGTCGTGGCTCACACCTGTAATCCCAGCACTTTGGGAGGCCGAGACGGGTGGATCACCTGAGGTCAGGAGTTCGAGACCAGCCTGGTCAACATGGTAAAACAGTGTCTTTACTAAAAACACAAAAATTAGGCAGGTTCCTGTAATCCCAGCTACTCAGGAAGCGGAGACAGGAGAATGGCTTGAACCCAGGAGGTGAAGGTTGCAGTGAGCCGAGATCATGCCACTGCACTCCAGCCTGGGCAACAGAGTGAGACTCTGTCTCAGAAAAAAAAGAAAAAAAAAGAAAAACATCTAATGAATACAAAAATAAGTTTTTGATTTATATTTTCCATTTTTTCTACCCATAAATACATTTTATAGTTAGGCAAAATACATCCCTGTAAGAATAACTAGCTCTTTTTCTTTTAACTTTCTCATTAGTGCATAAGCTTTTTATGAGTATAATAACTGTCAGTATTTGCACAGCACTTTATAATTTATAGACCATATTCACACCCACCATTCCTTTCCATCTTCTCAACTACCCTGCCTATTAGACAGGGAAGATGTTCTCCCAGTTTTACAGATGAAGATGCCGTGACCGACATCCGCAAAGTTTGTAGCATCAGAACCAAATCTCAGGCTAGAACAATCAAGTTCTGGTTGTTGCTGGTATACAAAAATGTAATTGAATTTTGCATATTAATATTATGTCCTGTAATTTTGCTACACTCACATACTGGCATTAATTGATTTTTTTTTTTTTGGTAGATTCCATGGACTTTTACATGAATTATCATGTCACTTGGAAATGAGATAGTTTCATTATTTCTTTCAGATATGAATCCCTTGTATTTCTTTTTCTTTCCTAAATGCTCTTTCCAAAACTTTCAACACAATGTTGAGTAGAAATGACGAGTGCGTGTAGCTTTGCCTCGTTACTGAACTTGGAAAATGTTCAGTGTTTTGTTTTATGCCCTTTATCAAGTTGAGGAAGTTTCTATTCCTTCTTTTGCTAGTTTTTATT
>NW_012115055.1:7379036-7401047 GCF_000951035.1 Colobus angolensis palliatus | reverse complement strand
CTTCCTTCCTTCCTTCCTTCCTTTCTTCCTTCCCTTCCTTCCTTCTCCTTCTTCTTTTCTCTTTTCTTCTTTTCGTTTCTTTTCATTTCTTTTCGTTTCTTTTCTTCTCTTTTTATTTTGAGACAGAGACTCTCTCTGCTGCCCAGACCGGAGTGCAGGAGTGCAGTGGCATGATAACGGTTCACTGCAACTTCTGCCTTCAGGGTCCAAGCAATTCTCCTGCCTTAGCCACCCGAGTAGTGGGTGGAATTACAGGCAAATGCTACCACACCTGGTTAGCTTTTGTAGTTTTAGTAGAAACAGGGTTTCACCATGTTGACCAGTCTGGTGTCTTGAACTCCTGAGCCCAAAGGTTCTGCCTGACTTTGCTTCCCAAAGTGCTGGGCTTACTGGCCATGGCAACGGGCCTATTTTTCCTTATTTAGACGTTTCAAATAGTGATTTTTGTATGTTGATTCTTGAATGTTCACCCAACTTGTATTCCAGATGTATTCCTGATATAACACTTATTGATTATGTTTCATCATTTTTATATACTGAGGTACTGAATTTTTGAAAATTGTGTTTAGAGGATTTTTAGCTTTGTTCATGCAGGATGTTTGATGTAGTCTTCTGTTCTTGAAATGGATTTGCTAATGGTATTAGGGTAACAGTGTACTCATGAACACAGCAGAGATTCCTCCTGAGTAATTTTCTGGTAGAGTTTATGTAGAATTGGTATATCTTCTTTCTTCAGTTTTTGGTAGAATTAATCACAAAAGCCATCTAGGTTAGGACATTTCCTTGTGGGAAAATAGTAAAATTTTTGTAATAGATATAAGAATACTCAGGTTATCTAGTTTTCTTTTTTTTTTTTTTGAGACGGAGTCTCGCTCTGTCACCCAGGCTGGAGTGCAGTGGCACAATCTCGGCTCACTGCAAGCTCCGCCTCCCGGGTTCACGCCTTTCTCCTGCCTCAACCTCCCCAGCAGCCGGGACTACAGGCGTGCGCCACCATGCCAGGCCAATTTTTTTGTATTTTTAGCAGAGACGGGGTTTCACCATGTTAGCCAGGATGGTGACTAACCTGACCTCGTGATCCACCCGCCTTGGCCTCCCAAAGTGCTGGGATTACAGGCTTGAGCCACCGCGCCCAGCCTATCTAGTTTTTCTTAATCAAGCTTTGAATTTATGTATATTTTAGAAACTTTGCCAATTTTATCTAAAATTTTAAATTGATTGCTATGAAGTTAATGATATCTTCTTATTCTATTAATCTGTGGTCATAACATATATTTCATTCTTCATAGCAGTAGTTTTTTTCTCTCCTTTTTGTTCTGATCAGTCTCATTATAAGGTTATCTATTTTATTATTTTTGCAAATATTCATCTTTTCATTTCAAAGATATTCTATTGATTTTCTGTATTCTAGTTTATTTTTTCCTGATAATAATCACTTTTCCTCCTTATTTTGAGTATAGCTTTTGATTTTTTCTACTTTACTGAAGTTTGAAGTTATTGATTTAAAAAGTTTCTTTTGTCTAATATGTCGTGCTTATTAATATTCCCCAAAGTATTGCTTTGCCAATTTCTGGCAATTTGATTATGCCATGGGTTACATTTTCCTTCATTTCAAAATACATTTTAATTTATCCTTTACTTTTTTCTTTAACCTTGGATTATATAAAAGTATATTATTTTGTTTTCAAATACTTAGGGATTATCTAGGTATCTTTCTTTTATTAGATTGTAAATTATTTTTACTGTGGTTAAAGAAAATACATAAGATAACTTGAATTCCTTTAAATGCATTGAGGCTTTTATGGTCCAGAATATGGCCTTTGTATTGTTCTATAAATTATTGAGAAATTATTTTAAAATATCATGGATATTTCAGGCTGTTTTTTGATATTTAAGAATATTGTCATCAATTCTATAGCTTGAGGCATTTGTGCTTGTACCATGTCTCACAATTCACACACAATTCTGAAATATATTGAAGTCCATTCTCCTACAATACAGAATAAAATCTTACAATAGATGGATTGCTAACATTTTCAACTTTCTACCTATGGGAAATATTTTATAATTTATTTTGCATTTGATAGGAAACAGGTTGAATATCACCTTATAAATATTCTCTTGCTATAAAATATTCATTGAGTAGGTGATTTTTTTTATTGGAAAGATCTATGACTACATTGGGAGAAAAGCTAATTTTTTTCCTCTAACTTTCTTTGCTTACTTCCTTGTAAGCTGTAAAACCATATAGTGAGGTGAATGCTTATTATCTACTCATGCAAATGGAGCCTCAGAGCTGCAAAAGCTCTGTCTACTGCATGTCCCTATATTTACTATTGCTTTGCAGAAGAATACTTATCTAATGAGTGATGATGTCAGGAGAAATTGTCATTGAATTCAGGAATAGCCCTTTCTTCTCATCTGCTCTTCATTTTCCTCTGATCCTCTGCTTCATTCCATGTATCTTGCCAAGCTCTATATTCTGTTAAATGTCACCTTTACAAAATTATTGGCTCATAAGCCAACTCTTTCTTATTATCCTGCAGGTTGTTAAAAAATTTAAACAGAAGAGAAAAGACATGATCATTCTTTTCTTTTATGTTTTAGTTTCTTCAAGAATTGGTTTTCTCAGTGCTGTATCTCAGTACTTTCTGAACACACATTTTACAAATAAATCATGATATTGTCATGAATTAGCATAGTGAACTTTCTTCAACTGATAATACATTTGCAAATATTTTAGGGGAATATAGGCTCCTTCTCCTGGTATAAGCAAAAGTCCATTCTCTAAGATTTTATCTTTGCTATCCTACACAGCATTTATTAAGTACTATATTCATTATAAATTTCTTTTCTCCTAGCTTTATTAAGGTATAGTTGACAATTTAAAAAAAGTTATGTAATTAAGCTGTATGCCTTGATGATTTGATACGTGTATACATTGTGAAATAGTCAAAATCAAGCTAATTAACATATTTATTACCTGACATAGTTTTCATTTTATTTTATGTGTGTGTGTGGTGAGTATGCCTAAGATCTACCCTTTTAGTGAATTTCAAATATACTACAGTATTGTTAGCTACAGTTACATTGTTGATAAGCAGATCTCCAAAACTTATTCATCTTGCATCTTTGAAGCTTTGTACTCCTTGACCAACACCTCCCAATTTCCCCCGCCTCCCTGCCCTCTGCCATTTCAGCTCCTGGTAAATACCATCCCACTTTCTGTTTCTATGAGTTTAACTATTTTAGATTTTAATGTATACATGAGATCATGCAGTATTTTTCTTTTTGCTTTTGGGTTATTTTAGTTTGCTTAGTGTTCAATGTTGCAGCGAATGGCAGAATTTCCTTCTTTTATAAGGCTAAATAATATTCCATTGGTTACACTTAATATATAATAACATAATTTAATTTTATTAAGGAAATAACAATATAATTTTAAGAATATAGGAAATATATGTATTTTATATATATTTGATTCAAAGGTTATTCACAGCAACATCTCGTGCAGTCAAAAATCCTCTTTAACTTTCCACTCCCTAAACACTTAACTGCTAATGGCCTAGTGTTGACTGAAAGCAGTATCAATGATGATAGTCAATGAACACATATGTTACATATTTTTTATATTATAAACTCATTTCTTACAATAAGTAACCTAGAGAAAAGCAAATGTTATTAAGAACATCATAAGGAAATGAAAATACATTTACTATGCAGCATTAAGTCAGTAAGTGAAAGTGGTCGTCATACAGATCTTCCTCCTCAACAACTTCACATTGAGTAGACTGAGAAGGAGGAAGAAGAAGAGGAGTTGATCTTGTTGTCTTAGGCGTGGCAGAGGCAAAAGAAAATGCCTGTATAATTGCACCTGCGTAGTTCAAACCTATGTTGTTCAAGGGTCAGCTGTGTATATATATTTATTAATTAATCTATCAAAGGACAATTAGATTGTTTTCATATCTTAGCTATCATGAGTGATGCTGAAATATTTATGTGAGGGCAGGTAACTCGGTGAGTTGCTGGTGTGATTTCCTTTAGATAGATATATAAGATGTGGAATTGTTGATTCATAGAGTAGTTCCATTTTTAATCTTTTTGATGAGCCCAAATAATATTTTCCATAATGAGTGTACAAATTTACATTCTCCATAACAACGTACAAGGATTCATTTTTTCTATATCCTTGACATTTGTTATGGTTCATCTTTCTAACAGTAGGTACTCTAATAGGTGTCAGATGTTATCTCATTGTAGTTTTGATTTGCATTTCCTTGGTTATTTGTAATATGGAACATATTTTTATTTACTAGATGGCCACTTTTATGTCTTCTTTTGAAAAAGCATCTATTCAGCTTATTTTCCTACTTTTAATTAGGTGACTTTTTTTTTCTTTTATTTTTTGCTATTGAGTTGTATGACTTGCCTGTGTATTTTAGGTGTTAATGCCATATCAGATGGATTGTTTGCCAATATTTTCTTCCATTTAGTAGGTTGTATTTTCACTATGGATTGTTTCCAAGAGTGAAAAAATGTGCTTCTTTTGCTGTGCAGGAGCATTTTTGTTTGATGCAATCTTGTTTGCTCACTTTTGCTTTTGTTTCCTGTGCTTTCAGGGTAATAGCCAAATATATATATATATCCCAGATCAATGCCAAGAAGCTTTTTGCCTGCATTTTCATCCAGGAGTATTACTGTGTCAAGTATTATGAGTAAACCTTTAATGCATTTTGAGCTGATTTTTACGTATTGTGTAAGATGGAGGTCTAGTTACATTCCTCTGCAAGTGCATATTCAGTTTTCCCAGCATGAGTTTTTGAAGAAATTATTTTTGTTCTATTATGTGTTGTTGGCATTCTTACAGAAGATCAGTTGACCCTAGATGTACAATTTTATTTCTAGTCTCTCCAGTCCATTTTATTAATCTATATGTCTGTTTTCATGTCAGTACCACACTGTTTTGATAGCAATAGCCTTACAATATATTTTGGAATCTGAAAGTGTGATAGGGCTGGGCATGGTGGCTCATGCCTGTAATCCCAGCACTTTGGGAGGCCGGGGTGGGCAGATCACAAGGTCAAGAGATAGAAACCATCCTGGCCAACATGGTGAAACCCCGTGTCTACTAAAAATACAAAATATTTGTAGTCTTTTGTAGTTTTATAAGAATTATAGTATTATTTTTTCTATTTTTGTAACAAATGCATTGGTATTTCGATAGTGTGTTTCTTAATGTAATTGCAGATATAAGTGATAGATAGTTAGCATTTTGTTTCCAGTACTTATGAGAACACTATCAAAAACATGGTAACATGTTCGATCATTAATAAATGTTATGGAAGAAGTTCTGTAGAAATAAAAGCAGTTTCTATGTATTTACAAAGACTTTTGATCAAGTTTTGGCAAAGTTATTAATTACTTTTACTTGAAATATTAGAATGAGCATACGTTATCTTTACAATAGTTATGACTTTATTTGAACGGATCTCAAAATATGAAAATTCCTTGAATTAAAGAGAAAATGATTGTCATTATGTATAGTCTGTTAATACACTTTGATTTTTTAAAGTTATAAAAAATTATTTTAGCTCTCTTATAAGTTCAGATGATACTTTTCCTATTTTCCTTTTTCATGACATATTTGTCAGTGTTTGACTTTAGGGTAAAAATAATCTTCTATGATTGTATTCCATTTTCTATGTTCTTTTTTTTTTTGAGACGGGGTCTCCCTCTGTTGCCCAGGCTGGAGTGCAGTGGCGCAATCTCCACTCACTGCAAGCTCTGCCTCCTGGGTTCAAGCCATTCTCCTGCCTCAGCCTCCCGAGTAGCTGGGACTACAGGTGCCCACCACCATGCCTGGCTATTTTTTTTTGTATTTTTAGTGCAGGCGGGGTTTCACCGGGTTAGCAAGGATGGTCTCTATCTCCGGACCTCATGATCCACCAGCCGTGGCCCCCCGAAGTGCTGGGATTACAGCCATGAGCCACCACGCCCAGCCCTATGTTCACAGCTTTTATAACCTTTTTTTCCGGATGGACTAAGTACTCACTTAAAAGACTGATCTTGAAAAATATTTAAGGCTTGATTTTGAATGCTATACTATTTCATCAAAGGAATCTGGTGTGACTTCTATTATTAAACCGAACTTAGCCATTCGTGTTCTCTAATTACTCATTTTATATAGATTTACCAGTTTATTAATACTAATTTCCATATTCCCTTAAGGTTTTTAAAATTGCAGTATCACAACAATATATACATATATATTTTGTTTTCTAACACTCATATGCATGCATTTCTGTGAATATAGCTACATATCCTTGTAGGGATTTTTTTGATCATATTTTAGAAAGACATCTATTTTATTCATGTGTTCATTGAACTAATATTTATTTCCATTGACCAGAAAAAATTAGTATGCCAAACTTTTCAATATGAAATATTCCTATTTACTTAATCTGATGTGTTTTTGTCAATGAATTCTAATTTTATCTCATTAATGATACTCTATTTTATTAATGTTTTCATGATATACCGTTTCTATTCGATTATTTTCTACATGTCTAAGTTCTTTTTTTTAAAAATGGGTTTGTTATAAAACCATGATAGCTCAATTATTTTTAACTCAAACAGAATGTCTATGCATTTTAATGGGAAAATTTATTCCATTTCCATTATAATAATCACGTTCCTCATGTTTTCACTTTTCTTCTTTTTATTGGAATGAATTTTTTTCTTACTTTCTATTTTCTTCTAATATTTTGAAAATGAAACAGCATGCATTATTGTTTTCTAGAAATTAAACACCATATAACATGTGTAGACACAAATGTTAAACATATATGCAGCATTTATTCTTACAGTGTACTCTTAAATCTTACCATTCACATTTAACAGTTTTTCTTATATGTAGACACATTCTTTATCTGCATGCAAAAAAGGCAAAAATATTTTACTTTACCCCAGTTTCTCCATCCTTGTCATTCAACTGTGAGATCAGGTAGGATTCTTTTATTTGAAGATTTTATATACACACATACATAAAATGCATGTTTGTGTAAATGAAACATATCTTTGATTGCTTTCTCTGTTCATGATTACATTTTAACTATTGTATTTTACTGAGAAAATGTCCATTTACTTATTTATATACTCCAATAATCATTTCTGATTACATAATATTATTACATATTATATAACTATATGATGACACATTGCATAGTTGATTATATAACATCTCAGTATATCATGTATATACACACAAATGAGAGACATTATTTCATTTTTATTTCTTGGGTAGTATGCTCTATGAATCTTTAAATGTCTCAGCATAAAAATGTTTTATCTTGCTCTCACATTTATATAATAATTGGATTGCTGAATTTTCAACCAAAATTATTTCCCTCCAAACTTCCATTGTGTCTCTACAGCTAGTCTAGCTATGAAGGTCTCTAGTATCAGTCCTTCTGTTTCTCTCTACGGGTTTTTGTGGTTCTTTTTCTTATTTTTAGAGTTTGGGGATTGCACTGAGCTATTTTCTTTCATCCTGCAGAGCCTCTTGGAGCTTTTCCAGTATGAGGCAGCTTATTTTTTATTTCCGTTTTGGACACACACATACACACACATACGTGTGTTTCCTTTTTATCTTATTTATTTTCTCCTGTAACCCTAATTACATAAGTGATGAAAATCCTATGTATTAGTTATATTTTCTTAACATATTTCTGTTTATGTATTACCTATCAGGATTTTCTTATTGTTGCATTGTGAGAAAATTTTAGCTCCGTCATTTCTTTCCCAAATATATTCTATTATTGCACCTTTTCAAAGTCAGTACATTTGAGTTTCTGTTTCATTACAACATTGAGTATATAATTTCTAAGATTTCAAGTTCATTCTGTTTTATTAATAGACTCTCTTGGTACACCCTGCCAGCAGTGACTCTGAAGGCAGGATATCCTTCTGTTTCGTGAGGCACACCAGGCAGTGATCTGGAAGTTTCTGTCATGGAGATTTCCTCCTCCTTCTGAGTATTGACAGCTACCAAATGTCCTGCTCTGCTGCTCCCATCTTGCAGCCATGGTAGTTATTGTTTTTGACTTTAAAAAGACAACAGTTCTATCTGCTGCTGGGCAAGCAAAGCGGAGTGAAAAGGTAGACCCTTCGCAGTTTTCCAGACAGAAGCACTGAATAATGGCTGCCTGGGGTCCTCCTGATTCTCTTCCTGCCTCTTTCTCTCAGTTTGGAGAAGCTCTTCAATACTTGCCCCTTTTTCTACAGTGTGTCTCTACATATCCCAGACTGTTGTTTTCTCCTCTGACAAACCCTGTCTTCTGTATTTTAAGGATCTTTATATTTTTCGTTTTCCTTCTGAAGATCCTGCCTTTGATTTTTCCTCCACACCCCACTGTCAATGCTAGGGATTTGGGTAAGAAACAAAATAGTCATTTGTCATCTATACCTTATTTTCTTTGTTTCCTCAGCCCTTATACTCACAATACGTGGGTATTCAGTTTGGTTTGTATTCAACTTGTTTATTTTTTCTTTTAAATACCGAACATCTGCAGTTAGCATAGCTAATTATGGAACTTATTTTTGGAACTATGATGGTCAAATATGATAGATAGCTTCTCATCAGTGTATTTAAAATAATTACCCTAGGAAAATTAAATAATTTATTTATGTATATATACACAATATTGCATATTTTATTAGAAACTATAGATATAACTTATTACAGAAAAAAAAAGAAATGCCAAGATGTATTTACCGGCCTTCTGAAACAGACTACTGTTTAGTTTCCGGATATTGGGTTCATTTTGAGACTCAGTAATTCCAACAGCAAATGAATTTTTGTGATAGATAGCCTAAAGCTGTTCTGGGGTTTAGAGGTTGGTACTTCATTAATTGAATTTTTTTGGGCATGATGTTATTCAACCTACTCTCTCCAAGACACCAAATCTTTAATTAGTTACTTACCACAAACACATATTTAATGCCCTTAAGTAGGATGATTTTCTACTAAGGCCAGATACAGCTTTAATTGTAAACTCTCAACAGTAGAAGCTTTTCCACATTATTTATTTCTCCTGAGTCAGAATAAAATAGCTGGAAAACATGTTCAAAGTCTATTACTCTGAAATATGTGTAGGTCTAGCATAAACTCATTATTTTTTCATAAACATGACTAGAATTTACCTTGATTACCAGGGTTGCTCTAATTTATTTTAACTTGTTTTACCCCAACATCACACTCCATCTGAGATCCAGCGTTGCAAAGATAAAAAATAATTTAAAAATAAAATAAAAGCTCTATTTAGTATGAAAATGAGAGGTGAGGCCTTGGTTGATTGGGGAATTTTTTTTTTTTCTTATTTTCTTTTTTTGAGACGAAGTTTCACTCCTGTTGCCCAGGCTGGAGTGCAATGGTGCGATCTCGGCTCACTGCAATCTGTGCCTCCTGGGTTCAAGCAATTCTCCTGCCTCAGCTTCCTGAGTAGCTGGGATTACAGGCAGGTGCCACCACGCCCAGCTAATTTTGTATTTTTAGCAGAGACGGGGTTTCTCCTTGTTGGTCAGGCTGGTCTTGAACTCCTAACCTCAGGTGATCCGCCAGCCTCCCAAAGAGCTGGGATTACGGTGAGCCCCACTGCCTGGCCGATTAGGGAAGTTTTGAATATGATACTTTTTTCTTTAAGACCTAATAATCTTCTAACTTTAAGTATGCCTCACACATTTCATCTTTGGTGGCCCCTGTATCCCATTCTTGAGGGTATGTGCTCTCATTGATACATCTGGATGTAAAAAGCCCATCATCTCTAAATTGACATTAACCCCAAAATACATCTCTTTCCTTTTTCCCTTCCTTCTACCCTCAACAAATTTTCATTGCTTTAAGATTCTTGGATATAAACAAAAATTAAGTTTTATAAAGCCTAAATTAAAAGTAAAAAAAAAATTGAGTGATCTGATTTAATTCTGGGAAAGCCATAGACAAATATCGTCAACATAAATATACAAATATTTCAAGCAACATGGCAATTTTATTTTTTAGATGGGTAGGAAGTTGTCTTTAAATCAAATTTTACCTTGAAACAACCTTGGAATCCAAGGAATAAAGTCCAACTTGATCTTGGTGAATTAACTTTTTGATGTGCAGCTGGATTTCATTTGCTAATGTTTTCTTGGGGATTTTTGCCTCTATGTTCATTAGGGATATTGGCCTGTTGTTTCCTTTTTTTGTTGTGTCTTTGCCAGATTTTGCTATCAGTGGAAGTTAAGCCTTGGGTACATGTAAAGAGGTGAACAGTAGATGCCCAAGTCTCCAGTAGGAGGAAGAGAGTGAGGCTAGGGTTGAAAAACTTCCTATTGGGTAGTTTCACTATGTTAGCTCTCTGAGTGCTGGGATCAATAGAAGCCAAACCTCAAACCTCAGCATCACACAATACAACTTTGTAACAGATGTGCACATGTACACCCTGAATCTAAAATTAAAATTTGTGTGTATACAGGTGCACACACACACACATATATACACACACATATATATATACACACACACATATATATATATATATTGTTTTGGCCAGGCATGGTGGCTCACACCTGTAATCCCAACATTTTGGGAGGCACAGGTAGGTGAATCACTTGAGTTTAGAAATTCAAGACCAGACTTGCAATATGGCAAAACCCCCAACTCTACAAAAAATACAAAATTAGCCGGATCTAGTGATGGGCGCTTGTAGTTCCAGCTAATCGAGAGGCTGAAGTGGGAGGATGACTGGTTCCCAGGAGCTGGAGGTTACAGTGAGCCAAGACTGTGCCACTGCACTCCAGCCTAGGTGACAGAGCCAGACCTTGTCTCTAACAATAATAATAATAATAATAATAATAATAATAATAATATACCTTAGTTACCCTCTAACTTGGAATTTTTTCCATTTTTTTGCAATACATGGCTAAAATCCTATTTTGAAATATTTAAAAAGTATTCCAAACATTAACTTATTTGTTAATTTAAAAATTCAGCAATTAATATTTGTAATTTTTAAGCAAAATTATTATAAAGCTATTAATTTTGGTTCATCATTATATGTTATTTATTCTTTAATAAGATTATTTAATTCTCATAACCACACAAGAAGGTAAGCCCCTAAGCTATTTGTTTTTACCTGTTGAATTTAAGTCATATCTCTTCATCCAAATACCAGGAGAATCACCAAATAGTCAGTTTTAGTTCATGTTTCTCTACAAAGATTTTAAGTACTCAAATAAGAACATATAAGCTAAATTCAACAGTTAGAAGTTCTTATTTCCAGTTAACTTACTGATAACTTTTGAGGAGGCTGAGTGAGCTAATAGAAAGTTAAATAGGCTGGAAGAAGAAAACATGGGAGTTAAATGATCAGGTTTCTTTTTGGTTCCTTTACTCTTGGCTGCCCTCAGAAACAAAATGGTTTGCAGAATCGACACTAGAGGTTAGGTCTGTGTTTCTAGATTTTCAATATGGAAAATGATAATTAGGATAAAACTAAATTATTTCCTTTGAAACAGACATAAGTAAAATATACATATTAGAATATTAAAATATGTATTAAAATGATAAACCATTATATATAGTTTAACATAAATATATGTACAATATATGATAATTTATAAGACATATGTATGTTTTTCTGTTTTGCAAAATTAAATAAAGAAATACCATGAAAATATGGTATATTTAGTTCCAGACCCCTGCAATCAAGTGAATGTTGTAGGAAAGTGAGTCACATGAAATTTTTGGATTCCCAGTGCATGCAAAATTTATGTTTACCCCATACTGTAGTGTATTAACTGTACAATAGTATTATATTTAAACAACTATATATGCACACACACATATATACATATATACACTATATATACACACATATGTGTATATATACATATATACACTATATATACACACAGATATGTGTATATATACACATATATACACTATATATATATACACACACACACATTCCTTTTAGAAAAGTACTTAATTGCTAAAAAAAAAAAATGCTACGGATCATCTGAGACTTCAGCAAGTCATATTCTTTGGGCCGGTGGAGGGTCTTGCATCGATGTTGATGACTGCTGACTGATCAAGTGTGGTGGTGATGGCTAAAGGTTTGGGAGGCTGTGGCAATTTCTTAAAATAAGACAGCAATGAAGTTTGCTGCAATAATTGATTCTTCCTTTCACAAAAGATGTCTCTGTAGCTTGCAATGCTGTTTGATAGCATTCTACCCACAGGACAACTTCTTTCAAAATTGGAGTCAATCCTCTCAAACCCTGCTGCTGCTTTATCAACTAAGCTTATGTAATATTCTAAATCTTTTGTTGGCATTTCAACAATATTCACAGCATCATCACCAGGAATAGATTTCATTTCAAAAAACTACTTACTTTCTTCATCCATAAAAAGCAACTCCTCATTTGTTAAAGTTTTGTCATGAGATTTCAGCAATCAGTTACATCTTCAAGCTCCACTTCTAATTCTAGTTCTCTTTCTATTTCTACCTCATCTGCAGTTACTTCCTCCACTGAAGTCTTGAATCCCTCAAAGTCATTCACGAGGACTTTCTCTTTCAAACTCCTGTTTCTGTTGGTATTGTGACCTCCTCCCATAAATCATGAATGTTCTCAAAGGCATCCAAATTGGTGAATCTTTTACAGAAGTCTTTCAATTTGTTTCACTCAGATCCATCAAAAGAATCACTACATATGGCAATGATAGCCTTATGAGAGTTATTTCTTAAAATATAAGAGTTGAAATTCAAAATTACTCCTTGGTCCATGGGTTGTAGAATAGATACTGTGTTAGCAGACACAAAAATAACATTAATCTCCTATACATCTCCATCAGGAGTATTGTAAAAGAGCAGCAATACTTTAAAAGGAATCTTTTATTTTAATCAGTAGATCTCAACAGTGAGCTTAAAATATGCCATAAACCATGCTGTAAATTGATTTGCTGATATTCAACATTTGTTTTTCTTTTATAAAGAGCACAGAGTAGATTTGGCATGATTCTTAAGGGTCCTAGAATTTTTTAAATAATAAATGAGCATTAACTTCAACTTAAAATTAGCAGCTTCATTAGCACCTACCAAGAGAATCAGCCTGTCTTTTGAAGATTTGAAACTAGTCATTAACTTCTGCTCTGTACCTATAAAAATCCTAGATGACATCTTCTTTCAATATAAGGCTCTTTTGTCTACCTTAAAAAAACTGTTGTTTACTGTCTGCATCTTCATTAATTATTTAAGCTAGATCTGTTAATATATAACTTTTTTCACCTTGCACTTTTATGTTTTGAAGATGACTTCTTTCCTTAAACCTCATGAACCAAACTGCTAGCTTCAAACTTTTCTTCTGCAGCCTCCTCACCTCTTTCAGCCTTTATGGAAAAGAGAGTTGGGGCCTTGCTCTGAATTAGGCTTTGACTTAAGGTAATGCTGTGGCTGGCTTGATCTTCTATTCACATCACTAAAACTTTTTGTCATATAAGTAATAAGAATGTTTTACTATCTTATCATTGGTGTGTTCACTAGAGTAGAACTTTTAATTTACTTCAAGAACTTTTGCTTTGCCTTTACAACTTTGCTAACTGGTGGAAGTAGCCTAACTTTTAGCCTATTTTGGATTTAGACATGCCTTCCTCACTAAGCTTAGTCCTGTCCAGCTTTTGATTTAAACGGATAGACACGTGCTATGGTTTGACTGTGTCCCCACCCAAATCTCAGCTTAAATTGTAGTTCCCCTAATCCCCACGTATCACAGGAGGCACCTAGTGGGAGGTAACTGAATCACAGGATAGGGTTTTTCCTGCACTGTTCCCGTGAGAGTGAATAAGTCTCATGAGATCTGATGGTTTTATAAAAGGCAGTGCTCCTGCACACGCTGTCTTGCCTGCTGACGTGTCAGAAGTGACTTTGCTCCTCCTTTGCCTTCCGCCATGATTGTGAGGCCTCCCTACCTATGTGGAACTGTGAGCCCATTAAACCTCTTTCCTTTGTAAACTACCCAGTCTCTGGTATTTTTTTATAGAAATATTAAAATGGACTCATACAACATGCAATTCTTTCTTTCACTTCAACACTTAGAAGCCATTGTAGAATCGTTTATTGGCTTCATTTCAGTATTATTGTGTCTTAGTGAACAGGAAAATCTGAGAGGAGGGAAGAGACATAGGGGAACGGCTTGTCAGTAGAGCAGCCAGAACAAACTGCATTTATTGATTAAGTTAATTGTCTTATATGGGCAGAATTTATGGCACCTAAAAATTACAATGGTAACATCAATGATTACTTATCACAGATCACTGTAACAGATAAAGCAATAATAAAATTTTTGAAATATTCTGATAATTATCAAAATGTGACACAGAAACACAAAGTGATCACATTTTGTGAGAAAAATGGCACCTATGTATTTGCTGCTCCGAATTACCAAAACCTTAAATTTGTAATACACAAAATACCTGCAAAGTACAATAAAGCAAAGTGCAATAATACAAGGTTTTCCTGTATCTACATTGTAATACTATTATAGTATACAAAATTAATCCAAATGAACTATGCAGGAGTTAGAGTTACACTCAAATTTATAATTTTCTAATTAAGGAGAGCAAATTAGAGAACAATTTAGTATAGGGTTTAAAGTTGAATTTAGAACAAGCCAATATCACAAACATTTATTTTGAAAGAATTTGATTTAAGACAGCAAGAATTTATGATGTATAAGTAGCTAATGTCATATGTTTCAGTTACTATGAAACAAAGTATATGTCTTTTGAAGTCATTAGTGACAATCTTGTCCTGTAAGTAACTTCCACCATTTCCTCCACCAAACCTATTTTCACATAAGTCAATTTAGACATTCGTTTCTTGAATTTCACTTAATTTATCAAGAGAGTATGGAAATATTTATTACTTTACACTTAAGGTCTCTAGGGCAAGGAGGCCAGGCTTGTCAAGCAAGTTCACACTGCAAGAGAGAGCAAGGACAGAAGACAGGCTCAGCGTTCTTTTTATGATTAAGGACAGGGCAGAGGCGATATTTTCCCCACATACGCATGAGCTTGAGTGGTTTAAATCTCCCACTGGCAGCAGGGCAGGGAGCACCCAACATTCTTATCAGCCCGCCCAGATGCAGGGCTGTGGGGAAGAGGCAGGAGTGAGGCTTAATGGCTGTCTGCAGTGTTTTACAGAAAAAAAAAAAAAAAAATGGAATCTGACTTCTTATTACAGACAGTCATTTAAGGGAAGTTTAGACCAACACTACACCTGGAGACAACTGGTGATTAAATTAGGTTTCCCACATGGAAATAGTTCGTTTGCTAATTACCATTCATTCTGCTTCCACCTAAGAGCTGAAGGCCTGTGACTGTAAGGCTTATGTCTAGGCCAGGGCATTTTCTGGAATATAAAGACGGGATAATGCTCCAAGAGGCCAGAGAAAGGTACAAAATACCCTTGTGAAGACTGAAGCCTGTGGGGACAGTTCACTCAAATTCCAGCCTCGTTGGAATAAAGCTGGATTCTCAAGTCCTGACAATATCCTCTTCTACCCCAAAGCAAAGAATCAGACATGTTTTAAAATGCAGCTCAGCTGCAAAGATGAGTTCACAGAAAAGAATTTACGAATTGGTGAAGTAAAAATACCATGGCACAGAAAAACTTTCATGTGAAGATGCACAAAATAGGCAGAAAAGAAAACAAAACTATTATATTCCTAATTGGAAACATATAGTCTGACCTCCATACCTATGGGTTCCACATTTGTGGATTCAACCAAATACAAATAGAAAATATCAAGAAAACAATAAAATATACAAATTTAAAGACTATAACAATTACTTACATAGCATTTACATTTTATTTGGTGTTATAAGTAATCTAGAGATTTACTGTTTATGGGAGGATGTGTGTATATTATACGCAAATGCTAAGTCATTTTATGTAAAGGACTTGAACATCTATCAACATTTTGGTATCCAGGGTGTCCTGAAAATAACTGCCTGCAGATACCAAGAGACAACTGGATATGTCAAATTGCTCTCCAAAACCATTGTATTTATATTCACACCAGGAATTTACCTGAAATCTCAAATCCTTCTCCATTCTTGTTACTATCTACCTAAAAAAATTGCCAGTCTGATGTAAAACTAATATTTTAATTTTATTTCTCTACATATTTAGCAAGATTCAATATTCCTTCCTAAATTAACTGGTCATTTGAATTTCTCTTTCTGTGTAATGCCAGTCATTTTCTTTGCCCAGTTTTCTCTTAGTTTATATGATATTTAAAAATATTTTTAAATTATTGTCATATTATGGACTTAAATATGAAGTTTGTTATAGTATTACAAATATTGTTTTTGTCCTGATATTGTTCTTTATTTATTTTAATTTTAAATGAGGCATCTTTAGTTCAAATATTTTATTTTTTTATCAAAATGCCCCTCTTCCCTTATTTATACTTTTTGTACCTTTTAAAAATAAATGTTTCTTGTAATTATTTATTAAAAATGTTAAATTTCCCCTATTTAATTTGGAAAATATAAAATTTTAAAATTACGCTTCACATGCATTTTCATGTATTAGTCTGTTTGTGTTGTTATAAAGAAATACCTGAAGCTGAGTAATTTATGGAGAGAAGTGATTTATTTGCCTCACAATTCTGTAAGTTATTTACGAAGCATGGTGCTGACCTCTAACTTGGCTTGTGGTGTGGGCTTCAGGCTTCTTCCCCTCATGGCACAAGATGGAGGGAAACCAGCAAAGGCAAGAGAGCAGGGAAGTGTCAGGCTCTTTTTAACAATTAGCTCTCGCTGGAACTAATACAGGGAGATGTCACTAATTACTATGAGGACAGCACCAAGCCATTCATGAAAGATCTGCCCACATGACATGAACACCTCCTATTAAGACCTGCCTCCAACATTGATAATCAAATTTCAACATGAGATTTGGAGGGTCAAATATCTAAACTATAGCAGCTCTGAATCCATATAGAACATTCCTATAAGCTGTATTTTTATTATTGTTGCTGTAATCATAAACCTTGTATTTCTTTTATATTCACTAAGGTATGAAATATTGCTCAAAAACCTAGTTGTTTCTAAACGCTTTGTGATAACGTGAAACATGTGAAATAATCTAGTATGCAAACTGAAAATTTGTAAAATTTATAGTAAAAGGACCAATGTAAAGAATATTGCTTTACAGAACATAATCAGGAGTACAAAGAAAGGAAAAATTACAATACAATTTAATGTCATATTATAATCGGTTACTCAGATTATTAAAATTCATATAAAACACTATGTTTAGTTTGTTATTATGCTTAGCGGTTCATGTTTGCTGGGTACCATTTATATCCTATATGCCCTCAATGAAAGATATTTAAATGTGTGGCAGATTAAATAATGGCTTCTTCAAATGTCCACATACTAGTTTTTGGAATCTGTGAAAATGTAAATTTACATGACAAAAGATATTTTACAGATGTTAAGATGCTACCCTAAACTATCTAGGCCAGTCCAATCTAATCATTGAGCTCCTGGAAAAATGGGAACTTTACTTGTTGAGTTCAGGGTCAAGAAGATATGCAACTACAGAAGAATATTCAAAGAGATCAAATGCTGCTGACTCTGAATATGGATGAAAGGAGCCACCACCAAGAAATATGTGCAGTTCTAGAAATTCAGAGAGCTTAGGAAACAGATTTTCCAAAGAGTCTCTTGGAAAGTAATGACGACCTGCTAACACCTTGATTTTAGCCTGATGAGACCTGTTCTGAACTACTTTATAGAATTGTAGAAAAATAAAATAGAATTGTTATAAACCAGTAAGTTTCTGGTAATTATTACTTAAAATATAAAAATTAAAACAAACTGCAAGGAGAGAAAGAAAAACAGAGGGGAGGGAGGGAAGAAGTAACACAATGCTACTCCCCCTAGTGAAAATGGATTTCTATAATTCCAAGTTAAATTCCAGTCATTTATTCCATAATTCTCTTAAAACCTTAGCTCCTTCTCTAATTTCAAAAATGTGCATATAAACGGGAAATCCTAAGGCATCTCCTTGAGCCTCTGACATAAACGACAATCAATATTATAGAAATGTATAGTGAATGCTTATACATTATGCCAGACAAATGAGGTTAAGAAACATAGCATTATCAATATGAATCTGGGCAGTGATATTCTGATAAATAAAGCAAGGTGACACAAAACACAGGCATTATTTCCACTGGCAGGCAAAGGTATCACCTTGAACACTCTAAATACATCCTATCAATCATCCCATCAATAAATTAAAATATATTATCTAGTCCTCTTGTAGCAGGTGGTATGAAAATAGAATGTATGACAAAATTTGGGAAAGTGCTGTTTGCTCAGAAAGGTTAAATCTTTGTTAAATAAATAGAGGTTTGTCAATTATAAAATCAGACTCATTAATTATAAAATGTTATAGGCATAACTGCATTTTGTTTATATCTGAAGTAATATTTCAGTTTATTTTCTACATTTATAACAACAAAATGACTGGATATAAAAGGAAATATTCTTACTTGTCCAGAATGTAATTGGTAAAAATTAACGTCAATAAATACTACAATATGTTTATTAACATGTATATGTATGAAACCAAATTAATCAGAAAAGACTACAATATAATGTTCAGTATTTTTCGAGTATGAATGCTTATATTTATTTGATCTTGTTGTGACTGATATGATTTATTTAAGGCAGCTAATATCAGTAAACAATCCTGCTGAATAGAAATTCTTGCAAGTTTAGAAGTGGATAATGTTTCTCAGTGAAGTCTATTTTTGTCAGAACATTATCTCCTAGAAAATAATGACTGACTTCAGTAAAAGACATGATGTAAACATACATAAATAAAATATAGTTATTGATTATAGGCATTGCAATAATTTTTCATCATCCTGTAAAATATAAATGTTATAGTTTAAGTCAATTAAATATTTAAGTTGGAGATTATACTACCCAAAGTAACAAATTTGATGGCAGAAGCATTATTAACATATGAGAAAAAATATTTCTTAAATTTAAGCAAGTAAGAGGAACTTATTTCAAATACATACATCTTAATTATTTTTCATTTGTTTACCGCAGAATTCTGTTTTAGTGTAGTATGTCGCTAATAAAATTTAATAAACCAAAATAATCATATTTGATGTATTAGAATTAATAGAAGAACTATTTGTGGTTAGCCCACATCAAAAATAATCAAAGAACACAGTAACTTTTAACCCATTTTTTACTTCATATACTAATAAATTAAGAACTATCTAGAATGCAGCATAGATATGGAGTAACTCATTGTACATACTCTTATACCAACATAATTCCAAAATTAACATTACACAATTACAAAAGATGTCTGAGGGTTCATTTTATTTTGAATGCATTTATTTGAATGTAGTTTTTCAGTAATCAATGAAGTTCATGACTGATTGCACTTATTAAATTATAAAATGCCTTATTTGCTTCATGTCCTTTTATTGATGTATTATTTCTTTTCCTTTAAACAGATTTTCATGGCACAGTGGGGTAAAGATAGACATTTAAGAAATTTTATTTCTGGGGATTTCCTTATTCAGAGTTTTTTTGATGTTCGACATGAAGTTAAACACAACACACAACATGATTTCTTGGCTTATTCTATATCCTCACATGGTATTCTGCAGGCTTTATTGTGAACTGAAATCAATGTATTGAGTATAGAATATCAACTTTAGCTGAAAAAAGTAGATGTTGTTGAAAAGAAAATTTATGAGCACTGTTCTTCTCTGTGTTATTTGATCGTTGCAAATTATCATAGTTAGTATGAATAATAAACACTAACTTTATCAAGTAAATAGATCTAAATGTAATATGACATCATTTATGTAGTTTACTTTATTGGATTAAAAAGTAAAGTCGATATTGAGAACGCATATAAATATAATTAAAATACCTGAGCCCCTTCCAAGATGAGAGACTAAATGGATTTGATTAAAATACATTTTCAAGTTAAAAATTATAATGACACTATATTTTATAGCATGAAGAATTTTCATTGAAACCTATGTTGTATATTTTATGTGACATTAATATTATATTAATGATTGATTACAAAAAGCAAGGTGCTTAAGAAAATTGATCAGAGAGCTCTATTAAAGTTATATCTAATAATGAAAAAGTTGAAATAAAGCAATCTGTGCCTTTTTACAGACTCAAAATATTTTATTGAAACAAAAATAGAATTCTATACTTACAGGGGAGCTTCTTTTCAAAACGTACTCAAATGTTTTTTTTTTTTTTAAACTACACTTATATCAAACACACACTTACATCTAAACATCTACACTTAAACCAAACTTCTACACTTACAGAAGAGCTTCTTTTCATAACATACTCAAATGTTTTCAAAACGTCTCAATTTTTAGTTAATATTCTGTTTCATATTTTTTCTATTATTTGCATCACCTAAAGAGTAGATATTCAATGTCAATAAATAAAAACTGCTGTTCAGGAAAATAATAAAACAGCCTCATTAAATCAAATAACATTAGCTTCTGTCAAAATGTCTTTTGATATAAATCTCTCTCTTTCCTTCCATTTTCTTCTCCCTCCCTCCCTTTCTCTTTCTTTCTCTCCCCTTTCTCCTTTTCTCTTTGTTTCTTTGTGTGAATCTTCTTTTACAGCATGGGAATCTATTGTTCTTGCCGTTTTTAACAATATGATTATCTTCCAATGTTAATAATAATATACAAACTGTGCAACAAACAACCAAAATGCAGTGGCTTAAACCACAATAATTTTCTTATATTTCACTCTTTTGTGGGAGAGGAATTTGCACGGGGTTCAAATGGATGAGTCTTTCATTCTGTGTGGCATAAAAATAGTTCAGTTGGACATATCTTCTTCAACTGGTGGATTGAAAGGTCTGAAGCGTTTCGGGGATGCTGCAGGGCTCGGCTTATCTGCAGAATGCTTAAATATGGCTGCTTAGGTAGGATGGGCTCAGGGTTGTTTTTGCATGTGGCTTGATGTCCCAATAGCAATTGTGTAGTGAATCTGCAATAACTCTTATGATCAACTCTTATGAAGAACATTGTGTGTGCCCTAGTGATTCAAGACAGTCATGCATCCTGTCTGCTCCAATTAAATTTTTAGAAAGAAGACAGAGACCTCACCTCTTCGAGAAAGAAGTGTCAAATTGTTTGCAGACATTCTTTTAAAATATGACTATTTTTTAAACAAGTGCATTGTCTTGTTGTGTATAAATTAAAAGTTTCTCTCTTTAGATAATTTAGATTTATTAGTTTCAGATTTTTGTTTAATAGTTTTTTTTTTTTTTTTGAGATGAAGTTTCATTCTCATTGCCCAGGCTGGAGTGCAATGGCATGATCTCTGCTCACTGTAACCTCCACCTCCTGGGTTCAAGCGTTTCTCCAGCCTCAGTCTCCCGAGTAGCTGGGATTTTAGGTACGCATCACCATGCCCTGCTGATTTCTATATTTTTGGTGGAGACGGAGTTTCACCGTGTTGGCAACTCCTGACCTCACTTGATCTGCCCGCCTCGGCCTCCCAAAGTGCTGAGAGCCACTGCGCCCAGCCAATTGAATTATTTTAATGTATACATTTATGTAGCAATTTTTTTCACTGCTCTACATTTTTCTTAGCTCATTCGAACCGTATTTTGTTAAGTAGAACTTAGTGAATAACAATTATATACATTTAAATTATTGATATACTACACAAAGTTCCCTTAAGAAATATATGAGAGAAATGGAAACTGCCATTTTTAATGTTACCAACCTGACAAAAATTTTAACTTATTCTATTATTTAATAATATAATCAATTTTTTTATTTTTAAAATTAATCTGGAAGCACTTTATATTTTTCCATTTTAACAAATGTTATATTCTTTTTGATTTGTCTCATGTTGGCATTTAAAAA
>NW_012115055.1:7356305-7374056 GCF_000951035.1 Colobus angolensis palliatus | reverse complement strand
TTAATAAGTGTGAAGTATATTCTATATGAAGATAAAAAGATAGCATATATACTTAAAATAGATAGTTTAAAGAGTAATATTAAGAGGAGTACTCATATACTGCCCAACTAGCTTAGGAAAACAGAAAGAAAAACAGAAATAGTGGAGCAGAGCAAATGGCAGAATAGAGGACTTCACTGACTGCAAATACACCAATTTAACAACTATTTATACACAAAAAAGCTTTTGCACAAGAACCAAATATCAGGTGAGCAGTCATAGTACTTGGTTTTCACTTCATATCACTGAAAGGGGTACCAAAGAGGTAGTAAAACCCAGGCTTGAATCACCGATGTCACAACTCCCCATTCCTCAACAGTGGTGGCATAATGTAGAGAGCAATTCTGTGCACCAAGGAGAGGAAGAGCACAGCAATTGTGAGTCACTGAACTCAGTGTCACCCTGTTATAGCAGAAAGTAAAAGTGAACCCATCTCTGCTGATGCCTACCCACAGAAGGAGCATTTGAACGAACCCTCGCCCCAGGAAAATTGCCAAACCCAGTGGTTGAAATTTGAGTTCCCACAAGCCTCACCACTGCAATCTAAAGAGCTGTGGGGTTCAAAATAAGTTTGAAAAGCAGTCGAGGCCACAAGAACCACAACTCCTAAATGAGTCCTAGTGTTGAACTGGGCCGAGAGCCAGTGGACTGGAAGGATGGAGGGTTGTGCAGGAGGAGGCATGTGACCCACTGAGATAGTAGCCAGAGCAGCTAATAGAGTGCTGGTCTCACTCCTGCCCTCACCCTAAGCAGCACACCTCATGGCTCCAAAAGTGGTCCCTTGCTTTCACTTGAGGAGAGGATTGAGGAGAGAAGTGAGAAGTCGAGGAAAACTTTGTCTTGCATCTTAGACATCAGCTCAGTCACAGCAGCAGAGTGGTGAGGCCAAATTTCCAGGTCAGAGTTTCTGGGTGACATTTCTAGACACACCCTGGGCCAGAAGGGAACCTGTTGCATTGAAGAGAAGGTCCCAAACCTGACAGGATTAATCACCTGTTAATTGAAGAACCCTTGGACTCTGAATAGCCTGCAGTAATACCCAGATTATACCTTGTGGACCTTGGATAATACTTTGAGTCATGCTGGCTTTACATGAGACTCAACACATTCCCAGCTTTGGTGGCTACAGGTTGAGATTCTTCTGCTTGAGAAAAATGGAGGGAAAGGTAAAGGGGACTTTGTCTTGTATCCTAGGTATCAGCTCAGCCACAGCAAGTTAGAGCACTAAGTGAGCTCTTGGGGTCCCTGATTCCAGGATGCAGCACTTAGACAGCATTTCTGGGCCTGCTCCGGGCCATAGCGATGCCCACTGTCCTGAATGATGAGCCTGGGGTTAGGTAGCATTCCCCACAAGCTGACTGAAGAGTCCTTGGTCCTTAAGGGAACATCAGCAGCCGTCTGGCAGTACTCCCCATGGACCTGTGATGTCAGTGGCCAAGGAGTGAAGCTCCTCTGCCTTTGGAAATGGGGGGGAATAGTAGGAAAAACTGTATTTTACAGTTTAGGTGCCAGTTCAGCCACATTACAATAGAACACCAGGTAGACTTTGAGGGTTTTTGAGAATAACCAAAGCTATCTTAAATGAATTGCACAGTACTTGAGGAATCACATTACCTGACTTCAAATTATTCTACAGAGCCAAAACAATATCTACTGGCATAAAAACAGACACATAGGCCAATGGATCAGAATAGATCAAACAAACCCACGCACCTACAGTGAATTCATTTTCAACAAAGGTGCCAACGGCATACACTGGGGAAAAGATGGTCTCTTCAGTAAATGGTGCTTGGAAATTTATATGCAAAAGAATGAAAATAGACCTCCTATCTCTCATCATAAACAAAAATCAACCAAAAATGTATTAAAGGCTTAAATCTAGTACTTCAAACCATGAAACTACTGTAAGAAAACATTGCAAAAACTCTCCAGGATTTTGGCCTGGGGAAAAAATTATTGGGTAATAATCCAAAAGAACAGCCAACTGAAGAAAAAATTGAGAAATGGGGTCACATCAAGTTAATAAGCTTATGCCCAGCAAAGGAAATAATCAAAAAGTAAAAAGAAAACCCATAGAATGGGAGAGAATGTTTTTAAACTACCCATTTGACAAGGGATTAATAAACAATACAAAAGAAACTTAAACAACTTTATAGGAGAAAAAAATCTAATAATTTACTCAAAAATGGGCAAGCTATTTGAATTAGATATTTCTCAAAAGAAGACAAACAAATAGAAAACAGGCATATGAAAAGGTGCATTGATCATTAGAAAAATGCAGATCAAAACTACAGTGAGATGTCATCTCATCCAAGTTAAAATGACTTATATCCAAAAGATAGGCAATAACAAATGCTGGTGAGGATGTGAAGAAAAGGGAACCATTTTATGCTGTTGGTGGAAATACAAATTATTGCAACAACTATGGAGAAAAGCTTGGAGATTTCCTTCTCAAAAAACTAAAAACAGAGCAACCATATGATGTAGCAATCCTACTGCTGGGTATAAACTCATTAGAAAATAAATCAGTATATTGAAGAGCTATCCCCACTCCCATGTTTGTTGCAGCACTGTTCACAATAGCCAAGATTTGGAAGCAAGCTAAGTGACCAGCAACAAATAAATGGATAAAGAAAATGTTATACCTATATACATTGGAGTACTATTTAGTAATAAAAAAGAATGAGATCCTGACATTTGCACCAACATGGATGAAACTGGAGGTGCATTATATAAAGTGGAATAAGCAAGACACAGAAAGACAAGCATCACATATTCTCACTTATTTGTGGAATCTAAAAATCAAAACAATTAAATTCTTGGAGACAGCAGAAGGATAGTTACTGGAGACTGGGAAGGGTAATTGTAGGTTGGAGTGGAGTGGCAGGGATAGTTAAGGGGCACAAATAATTAGTTAGTGAGAATAAGACCTATTATTTGATAGTACAACAGGATGATATAGTCAATATTAATGTAATTATATATTTAAAAATAACTAAAAGAGAATAATTAGAGTGGTTGTAACAGAAAGGATTAATACTTGAAGGGATAAACACCCCATTTTCCATGATGAGATTACTATGCATTGGTTACCGATATAAATCATCTCATGTACCTCATAAATATATGCACTTACTATGTACCCACAAAAATTAAAAACAAAAACCTCCATATTATAACCAACTCTGTTTTTTTTTTGGGGGGGGATGCATTTTGTTTATATCCAACATTTTTTATAAATATCTATGTGTAATTTATACATTCTGGATACAAACTTACAACGAAGAAGTAGTAAGTTATGTATGTAGGGAATTGTCTTTCTCTTATGATGCACTTTGATGGAGATAGCTTACATACTACAGCTCAATCTACCTAAAATATGTGGTTGGCTCTTTTTCTTCTGTGAAAAGTCATTCTATACTCAAACAATATTCTTCAATATAAATTATTGACCTCAAAAAAAGTGCCTACATTGTGAAAGGCACTGTCCTAAGAAATGTGTAAATAACTAGTTCAGTGCAGACAGTCTAGATCCAGATTTTATGTTGCTATTTACATTGAAACCTTTAAATAATAAATAATTAATATTTTGTTATATAGTCTCAACTACATTTCTGTGCAATTTATGTTTCTTTACAGATAACAAATTTATTCATGGCCATTTATTGAAGAATCAAATCTTTTTCTAATCAGCC
Organism: Colobus angolensis palliatus; assembly: GCF_000951035.1. NCBI lineage: Eukaryota > Metazoa > Chordata > Mammalia > Primates > Cercopithecidae > Colobus > Colobus angolensis. Next base: position 7,370,322 of record NW_012115055.1, on the reverse strand, counting down.
TCCAATGACACCTTTATTCTATCAATTATTATTATATTATTTAATCAATTTCTTGACTTTCAATTTTTTCATTAGTCTATTCATTTCTCTGAAACTATCAGCATGTCTTAATTACTGTTGCTTATATTAAGTCTTGATAATTGGTAGATAAATTCTCTTATCTTTTCTTGGCTGTCGGTTCATCTTGGCAATGTTAAATGTGTTATGCAATGTTTTGTTATTCAATGTGAAAATATCAAATAAAATTTTGAATGAAATTTTACTAAATTAACACATTTGCATGATTGAGTTTTCTAGGCCATGAACATAATGCATACTTCCATCTATCACTTCCATAATTTCTCTTAATAATATTTTATAGTTTATTGTTAGAATTCTGTGGATTTTTGTGTTACGTTGCTTTTAATACTTATTACTACATATTTTAATCTCCAATACTATTAAAAATTCCAAAATGATGAATAAAATAATGAAAATAGAAACACTTTTCCCATAATTTTATGGAGAATGCATTTGAAGTTTCACAAACATGGTATATCTTATAATTATTTATGAAGTTGTGCATTTCTCTCAATATTCTATATATGTCTGTATCATTGTCTTGTGAATCTTGTTTGTTTGTTTGTTTGTTTGTTTTTGAGACAGAGTCTCACTCTGTCACACAGACTGGAGTGCAATGGCGCTATCTCGGCTCACTGCAACATCCGCCTCCTTGGTTCAAGTGATTATCCTGCCTCAGTCTCCCAAGTAGATGGGATTACAGGCATCCACCACTACCAGCTAATTTTTACGTGTTTAGCAGAGACCAGATTTCTCTATGTTGGCCAGGCTGGTCACAAACTCTTGACCTCAGGTGATCCACCCCGCTTGGCCTCCCAAAGTTCTGGGATTATAGGCGTGAGCCACTGCTCCAGGCCCCAGGAATCTTTTAATATTTAGTCATATATACTTTATTTCTTGGATGATTTTTTTACTATTATTTAAATTTTTATAGTCTTGTTTAAATTATTAAATTAATCTTAAGAATGTTATATAGTCTTCTTTACTTTATTAAATTCAGCTTGATAATATTTTATGGTGGAATTTTTGCATTTGTATACCTGTGTGTGAAATTAGCATCTAATTTCTCCTTTCTTGAAAACTCCTTTCAGTACCAGAGATACACTAGAATATTTTTTAAAATCTTAGTTGAAATAATTTGAGTTAAGTTAGCTTTACTTAGCCACATTCAATGTTTGTCAATATTTAGCTATTAGGTGATTTAGTCTTGAAGTTTCTTTGTGAGAATGTTCTAATCATTGATTACATATGTTCAGTAAATATATACGTATTCAAATGTTCTATTTCTAGCTATGTCAAATTTACGTGACATTTTTCAAAGAAACTTCTGAATTTTTAAAATAAAAAGTTCATATTTAGTTGGAGCATGTTGATTTTGTTCTCTTGGTAAATTTTAGTGATATCCATAGGACATACTCCTAAGCTTCACACTCCTCTTCCTATTCTTAATTTTGATAAATTATGTATGATTTTTGGTGGATAGATTCCTCAGTTGTTTTGTACAGTGTTACATATGTGTCCATTAGATCATGTTTTCTTCTCAAAATTGTCCAAGTCACACTGAAATTTTGTCCATTGTTTTCACACACAGTGACTGAGAATTGTTTTGCATTTGCCTAGTATAACAAAGGATTTGCTCAAATGGGTAGTTCAGTGAAATTTTGCACATCAACAGCAGTTTACTGTCGTTTGTTGCTAGTCTTAATCTCCCATCTGCACCAAGGAGTGAGCAACTAAGATCTCTTATTAGCTTGCTCAGATGCTATGCAGGAGGAACAGAGAGGTGGATTAACTTTAAAAGCTGTATAAGTCTTATTAAAAAGTCAGGAAACAACAGATGCTGGTGAGGCAGAGAAATAGAAATGCTTTTACACTGTTGGTGGGAGTGTAAATTAGTTCAACCATTGTAGAAGCCAGTGTGGCAAATCTTCAAGGATCTAGAACCAGAAATACCATTTGACACAGCAATCACATTACTGGGTATATACCCAAAGGATTATAAATCATGCTACTATAAAGACACATGCACATGTATGTTTATTGTGGCACTATTCACAATAGCAAAAACTTGGAACCAACCCAAATGCCCATCACTGATGGACGACTGGATGAAGAAAATGTGGCACTTATACACTATGGAATAATATGCAACCATAAAAAAGAATGACTTCATGTCCTTTGCAGGGACATGGATGAAGCTGGAAGCCATCTTTCTCAGCAAACTAACACAGGAAGACAAAACCAAACACTGCATGTTCTCATCCATAAGTGGGAGCTGAACAACGAGAATACATGAACGTGGAGAGGAACATCACACACCGGGGCCTGTCGGGGGTGGTGGGGCAAGAGGAGGGAGAGCATCAGTAAAAATACCTAAATGCATGCGGGGCTTAAAACCTAGATGATGGGTTGATAGGTACAGGAAAACACCTTGGCACACACATACCTGTGCAACAAACATGCACATTCTGTAACCCAGAACTTAAAATAATTTTTTAAAAAGCTGTAGAAATCAACGTAAGAAATGAGTCATACTATTATTACAATTACATAGAAAAATAGCCATCCCCTGTTCCTATAGTTATGGTATAGTCAGCATGATGACCAAACTAGATGCATAACATTAGTCAATTTTTTTCTCTATCCTTTCATTACTACTGGTTTAGCCTACACAATTTTTGTTTAACAAAGATTGTGTGTCTGTGTGTGTGTGTGAATACCCATGCTGTTTCCCATTTTCTAATCTAACAGTCTTTATTCAGCATCAGTGCACGATTCCTATCTCTTCCAAGTCTGCAATCTGAGAGAGTCTGAGTATATAATCTTAATGAGATTAAACATCCATTCTTTTGTGAAGCCAGGAAATGAATGTTTGTATCTTCTACAATGTTAATTTGGTACATGCCTCACATTTGGTAGATTGTAAACTTCATGACAAATCTACAGCATTTTCACCATTTTATAGTACTGTAGATAATGACTTAAATACAGTAAAATCTGTAATATTTCTGAGTCTAGTAGAAACGAGAACATAGCAATTATTTAACCTCGTATTTGAAAGAATAAAAGGAAATACTTATAAAATAAAAATGTATTTAAATTTGCTTTGAAAGCTCATTGCACTGAAGCTATTTCCAATTCATTCTGAGGATAGGCACGAATTTGATTTAACTTTAATTCCCTATTTTGGTACATTCAGTACTACCCTTGAAGGAGCGAAACTGTTTTGGTTCCTGCCCAAGCTCACAGGGAAAACACTCTCCCCAAGAAGGAGGAGGGTGTTGCGTGGGAGCCAGACTTTTGGAGAGGAGGCAGCTCCCAGCCTGCTGGGTCAGGGCTATTTGACATGTGTTCTCCCAGCTGGGCAGGACTGAAAGTCTTGAACTGTAAGCCTATGAACTGTGGAGAAGCAGCCAATCTTCCTACCTGGGACTGAGGGGATCCCAGCTGGGCACTCTGGGTCAATCTTGTGCCAAAACCCCAGCCATTCACTTTGGCCTGCTGGCAATGACACAGGTAGCCGAGGATGAAGGATCTCCATGCCAGGAGCCAACCTGGTCTTCCTGAGGGGCAGTGCCCCATTGAAGAGAGAAGTGTCGAAATAAAGTTCCCTGTAGGTTCTCTGTAAAAAATAATAATAATTCCCTCACACTTGCAATTCTTAGGCAAATGTACAAAACTTTAGCATCTCCTTAGAATGGGAGAGTTTTGCAATGTTTTGTTGCCAATCTCTCATCTTTTACTATTTACATGTTACTTATCCTTGGGCTTTGCCTTGCAGCTTGAGCAAATACCATTTTATGTAGTTGTAAAAGATAATTGTACTCACAAGACTTCAGCGAGTATTAAACATCAACTTTTTATGTTAATTCAGCAGATACTTACTCATATTTTCAAGCAATAAAAAAATCAGAATTTAGATTTAAGTAAAAATTTAGATTTAAGTAAGAAATTAATAATTTCTTTAGGCTTTTTTTTTTTTTTTTTTGGAAAAATACTTAGGTTGCCAAATTAAACTCTGGAGATTCCATGATAAAAACCACATATGGGATAATGTCACAAAGGTTTGGAAAATACTGTTTAAAAATATATTAACTGTGAAAATAAATTATTCACTTTACATTGAATATCAAACAAAATAATACCACACCTGAAAGCAAGGGTTTTAAAATACTTTCAATGATTTTAAAGCCAGGATTGGAATCAGAGACGGGATCAAAGAGCTATTGCTTTCAGCAAGTCTGGTTCCACGTAGTTTTGGAACAAAAAGAGGATAGCAGCCCTAATCTATATAAGCTGGGAAAGTGGGCAATATTTATATCTACAGAAGTCTCCTAACTTCACAAAATGATTGTGCTTATTCTATGGAATATAAGATATTATGTCTCAATATATATAACTCCATAGTAAACATACTAATGTATTTATTGAATTTGCTGTACAAATTGGTTTTGCTTTACATATGTGTGTATACCCTAAAACACGATTCCTTCATTTATTTATAATTGCTTGGAGGATAAAATTTAGAAGCTTTAAAGTCCAGAAATATGTCTCAACATATGATAATAATTGTTATTAACAATAAATAGTAATCCTGATTTTGAAAGAAAGTCTCATAGACACTTACTGTCTTTTTGGTTTTGACTCAGAACAGCAGAAATTTATTTTCTTGCACTTCTAGAGGCTAGAAATCAAAGGTGGAACTGTCAGCAGGTGTATGCTCTCTCTCAAGCATCCAGGGGATAATCTTTTTTGCCTCTTCTTAGCTCCAGGTGATTGTCAGAAATCTTTGGTGCTCCCTCATAGACGTATAAGGACTTATACAGATTTATAAAGGACTACAGATTGTAGATTTATAGGTTTAGAGCTGCATCACTCCAATCTCTGACTCATCATCATATATGTTTACTCTGTGCATCTCTGTAAGACTTGACATGACATTCTCCTTGCTGTGTTTCTCTGGTTTTTCTTCTTTATAAAAATATTAATTCACAATTAATATTTATATATAAGTATGGGGTACAATGTAATATGTTGATATATGTGTATATTGTAGAAATAATAAGCCAAGATAATTATCTTAACCATAATTGCACCTACCTATTTTTTGGGTGAATGTATTTTAAATACACTCTTTTAGAGATTTTGAAATACACATTATTATTATTATTAACTATGCACACCATGCTGTGCAATAAATCACCGAAATTTATTTTTTCTGAACAACTGAAACTTCATATCCTTCAAACAACATCTCTTCTTGCCTTAGTTCTGGTAACCACCATTCTACTCATGTATCTGTGAGTTTAACTTTTTTAGATTCCACATATAACTGAAATTATGTATTATTTTTCCTTCCTTGCTAGGCTTATTTCATCTCGCATAATGTCCTCCAGGTTCACTCATGTTTTTGCATATAGCAGAATGTCTCTTTTTGAAGGGGATATGTTACATAACAATACATTACAGTATACATAATATTATATATATATTATTTATCTATTCATCTATCAGTGAACACTTAACTTGTCCATATTTAGGTTATTGTGCATAGTGCTGCAATGGATGTGAGAGTGCAGATAACTTTGACATACTGGCTTCGATTCCTTTGTATATATACCCCAAAGTGGTACCTCTATTCTGGTTTTTGTTTGTTTGTTTGTTTGTTTTTAGGTGGAGTCTTGCTCTGTCGCCCTGGCTGGCCTGCAGTTGTGTGACCTCTGCTCACTGCAACCTCCACCTTCCGGTTCAAGTGATTCTCCTGACTCAGTCTCCTGAGTAGCTGGGATTACGGGCACATCCCACCATGTCAGGCTAATTTTTGTAGTTTTAGTAGAGAGAGGGTTTCGCTATATTGGCCATGCAGGTCTCAAACTCTTGGCTTCAAGTGATCCGCCCTCCTTGCCTCCCAAAGTCCTGGGATTACAGATGTGAGCCACCCTGTCTGGTCAATAGTGTTGTTTTAAATGGCTGCATTAATTTACATTCCCATTAACAATGTACTAAGGTTTAATTTTCTCCACATCCTCACCAATTGCCCCTTTTTGTCTTTTTGATAATAGCCGTTCAATCTCATGTGAAGTGATATCTCGTTACGGTTTCAATTTCCATTTCTCTGATGGTTGACAGATGTTCAGCACTTTTTCAGATACCTGTTGTCCCCTAGTTGGTCTTCCTTTGAGAATGTTTGTTTGGTTCCTTTGCTCATTTTTTAAATGGGTTATTTGTTTTCTTGCAATTGTTGTTTGAGTTCCTTATATATTTTGAATATTAGCTTTTTATGAGATGTATAGTGTGCAAATATTACTCCCACTTTATGGATCATCTCTTCACCTTGTTAATTGTTCCCTTTGCTGTGCAAAAGCCTTTTAATTTGATGGAATCCTATTTATCTATTGCTGCTTTTGTTGCCTATACTTTTGGGGTCTTATTGAAGAAATCATTGCCCACACCAATGTTATGGAGTTTTTTTCTGTTTTATTATAGTAATTTTAGAGTTTCAGATCTTATTTTTAATTGTTTAATTCATTTTGAGGTGATTTTTAAAATGTGTGAGATAACTTCAAATTTCATACTTCTGCATTTGATTATCTGATTTTCTCTATACCATTTATTGAAGAGACTATTCTTTCCTCATTGGGTGTTTTTGCCTCTTTTGTCAACAATTAATTGACTGTGAATGTGTGGGTATATTTATGGGCTTTCATTGCTGTTTCATTGGTCAGTCTTCCTGGTTTTACACCATTACACGCTGTTTTGATTAAAATAGCCTTATAATATATTTTGAAATGAGGGATTTTAATGCCTCCAGCTTTGTTTTTTTCTTTTTCTGTTTCTTTTTTACTCAATATTTCTTTGGCTATTCGGTGTCTTTCGTGGTTCCATTAAAATTTTATGATTATTTATTATATTCCTGTGAAAAACAGCATTATCATTTTGATAGAGATTTCATTGACTCTGTAAACTGCCTTGGGTACTATAAATATTTTATTAATACTGATTCTTCCAATCCATTAATAAGGAATCTCTTTTTATTTATTTGTGTTATCATCATTTTTAATCAGTGTTATATAGTTTACAGTATATAGATCTTTCACAATTTTGATTAAAATTACTCCTTTTTTGATACTTTTAAAAGTGGTATTGTTTTCTTAATTTCATTTGTGAATAGTTCATAGTATGTTGAATCACTACAGACTTTTACATATTGATCTTGTATCCTGATACATTACAGAACTGGTTTATTTCTTCTAACAGTATTTTTGGTGAAGTCTTCAGAGTTTTCTATGTATTAGATTATGTCATCAGCAAACAGAAACAATTTCACTTCTTTTCTATTTGCATTGCATTTTCAAATTTTCTAGCTTAATTGTTCTGGCTAGGTTTTCTAGTACTTTGATGAATAGAAGATGTGAGGGTGGGCATATATGACAAGCCACCAGCTAACATCATACTCAATGGCAAAATTGTTGAAAACTTTTCCTCTAAGATCAGTATCAATTATTGTTTTAAATGCAGTATTGTATACTAAATCAATGTTTGTATGATATACAAACGGTTATGGTTTTAAATGCAGTACTGTAGACTAAATCAATATTTGTATGATATATGTAAAACGTGTATTTTAAAGTATGTTACAATATGAATGTATTTGTTTTAATGTAGTTGCTTGCATATTGACATTGCTTGTTCTTATGCTATCATGCAACAAAACATTTATTAACATTTTGGGGCCGGGCGCGGTGGCTCAAGCCTGTAATCCCTGCACTTTGGGAGGCCGAGACGGGCGGATCACGAGGTCAGGAGATCGAGACCATCCTGGCTAACCTGGTGAAACCCCGTCTCTACTAAAAAAATACAAAAAACTAGCCGGGCGAGGTGGTGGGCGCCTGTAGTCCCAGCTACTCGGGAGGCTGAGACAGGAGAATGGCGTAAACCCGGGAGGAGGAGCTTGCAGTGAGCCGAGATCCGGCCACTACACTCCAGCCTGGGCTACAGAGCAAGACTCCGTCTCAAAAAAAAACATTTTGGACACATTCAGCGGTTACTGAAACTGGTGATTTCTAAACTTAAACTGGGGCAAATGGCTATAGTGCAGAGTAATGCCATTCCTGGGCACTGCGAATGCAAGGCTGAAGAATTGACAGCCACCCCCCAGATGTAGCACCAGGTGCAGGGTCGACACTTTCTGGATTTTGTAGTCAGAAAGAGTGTGGACATCTTCCAGCTGCTTGCCTGCGAAGATGAGCCTCTGCTGGTCTGGGAGGATGTCTTCTTTATCCTGGATCTTGGTTTCACGTTTTCAATGCTGTCACTGCCCACCTCCAGGGTGATGGTCTTGCCAGTGAGAGTCTTCACAAAGATCTGCACACCACCTCTCAGACAGAGGAGCAGGTGCAGGGTCGACCAGGTGCAATGTCAATATGCTATCACCCCATTAAAGCAAATACATTTATATTGTCAGTATGATTTTGTTCACTTTAACTACACAGCCCAATAACATGCCATTCACAAATACAAAAACAGAGGAAAATCTTGTGGGACAGTAGTCTGAAATGTCATGCTTTTTATACTGTTATGTTCTCAAAGTAAGGCACCACATTTTATGTGGGAAACTAAAAATTTAAAGAAATCAATAGAAGCAGATAATAGAATTACATTTTTCAGATTCTTCAACATTCACGAAATTTTAGGATTTTCTGTATGATATGAACATTGTTTGTTTATAATTGTCACTTTTAATATTTACCTAAACTTATGTAGAATCACAAATACATACAGATTTACAAATATTACCCAGAAATATGATTATCAATCACAGACTTTCTAGTGGTATTATCATCTGAAAGTTATTATCATAGACTTTACTATTGATAAGCCCCAAAATACAAACTTTTGGAAGCCACGGAATAGTTCAGATTTCAAAACACTCTATGACTAAGGTCAGTGATGATTTATTAGAATTGCAGTATTATGTCAACTAAAAGAAAGGGCACCTATTCCTTCATTCCCCCAGTCTAATTTCCCAAGAAAATACAAACAAGCTCTACAAGCAACTGTGAATTCACAGTTACTCTCTTTGGACAGCCAGTAGGAGATCAAAGCTCTTTATTTTAACACAGTTGGAGAGAATTAGGAAAGTCTAGAGTGGATTACATGCTAGTTTAAAGTGAGCTATGTGCAAGGAAAAAATACAGTAAGGCACTTTGAACAAAGTTCACTGATGTTGCAGCTTAAATATTGCATCTATATTTGGAAGGGGAGAAGATGAAATTTTGAATGTCTTTTTATTCCTGATGAATAAGTCATATGGCAACATTCTCAGGACAAAAAAGTCAATTATAATTTAAAAAGTAGTTGTAGAGAGGCAAATTAATGGTAAGTAAAGAAGGTCAACCCAACCAAAGCAGAGACCAAACAGAATAAAAAGCGTAAGGATTCTGAAGTGGTGACAATTAGAGAATCAGTGTCTGTCCTGCATTTAGGAGTGTGAGTGTGATTGTGAATGTGTGTGTATGTGCGTGTCTATTCTTCTGTATGTCATTCATTAAGCCATTATGCTAATAGAGCAAATTGTAGGACAAGAGACAATCTGTTCTCTAAGAACATTTCACCTATCCCAGAGCTTATAAGCTAGTAAGAGTTAACTTTATTTCAAATAATGAGCTACCTGTTACATGGTTGTAACGATGAATGATGAATGTTACTTTTGAAACTGAGAACTTAAAGGGTTATATATACACAAGAATATTTTGTACAATTTGATTTAGATGATAAACATGGATATTGCCAAGATATATGCTATCCAAAGAAAATGATTTTTTTTTTTTCTATAAGAGTTGGAAAATAAAAAGAAGTTAAAGGTAATATTTAAGCCAAGTCTTGAAATCAAATTGACATTTTCCAGGTGTGTTTGAAGATCTTCTTTCTCTACCAAGAAAACTATTGAGTTCAGGTACATAAGATCTCTTCACCTCTCCCACTACTTTACCCTAGCCACTTCAATTTTTAGCCATACTCTCCCTCTCCCTGCAATTACAATGTTAAACTTTCTTTATTGTCCCCAAGATTCTCAGCCTTCCTGCACTCTCAATATCAGTAGATATTATTTTCTATTTCAGAAAGTGTAGAAGTATTTCAAACACCTCACCTATCCATTAAATCCTTCAAACACACCACAATCTGTTCCCATGCTCTACCTCTCCCATCCTATTAAAAATGCTTTTTATTCCTGATTGGAGGCAATTTCTCGGCTGTGATTTATATTTTACTTTCCATTTTCTTCAACTGTTTAAATTATTAATCACAGTTCTCTCTTCTTTATTTTCAACCCTGCTTCCTACTGAGGATTTATCTCATTAGCATTTAAATATGTTCAAATACACTCTATGTTAAAAAGAAAGTTTTTTTCTGAAACCCACTTGCCCTTGCAGCTATGGCTTTATGTCTGATTAACCCAGTCACATTAAAAAAAAAAAAAAGAGAGAGAGAGAATCTCAGAAGTGATGTCTTCACTTACGGTATCCAATTTCTTATTTTGTAGTTGCTTTTCAAGTCAATTTCATTTGAATTTTGCTACTTAATTCTGTGAAATCAATTGCTGGTAGCAGTAGAGAAAACTCTTTAGTTTTCAACTTTGTTGAAAGTACAAATCTTGTATTTATCTGTGAAAACACTAAAGCATCACAGGGCTCTCTCAAACTTCTGCACATATCCCTTGTTCTGATCTGCTGTGAAATCCCCATTGGTCCTTTAGAATTCAGCAGATTCATATTAATATCACAACATTGCCAGATGTTTTTTCAATAAAATGATATAAAGAAGTTTATGTGTATTATAAATACTATTTTAGAACCATTTTTACGTGAATTATTTTATTCTTGACATTCAGATAAAGGATTTTTTTGAATATATAATATCCAAAATTTTTCCTCAATGTTTTGAAGCTTATCTTTAATCACACATTTACAATTTGTTGAATAAATTAAAATTTGTAGAATTAAAGTTGCTCAGTGTGAATTATGAAATCCACATCAATTTTTATTAAATTTCTGCCTTTTTTCTAAGAAAGCGAAAGAGAATAAATGAGGAAAGAGGAAGAGAGAGAGAAAAAGATTAAAAAACGCATGTCACTTTTATACAAAGAAAGTACAAATTTTAGAGAAAAATTAGAAAATCCGGGTAATAAACATACAGAAAATGTAAAATACTCAGATTTCACTAGTAAGCAAGCATCTCTTAACAGACTATAAAAATTACTCATTTTGCTCTAGCAGAGCTATTCTAACCAAAACAGGAGGTTTAGATAAAGCTCAAAACATGTTCAATGCTCTATGATTTTCACTATTCCTTAACATTTTAAAACAACTCCTACTATTTCAAAAGATAATGATCACATTTAAATATTTTTAAAATAAGATTTTAAAATAAATATTTGCAAAGAAAATTCTGCAGTAACGTAATAATTTTACCACATAAAAATATTAAATAAATGATCAGATATTTTGGTTTCTATTTATAGGTTTCAAGGGCTTTTTAACATAGTTATATAATAATTCATTTTTTCCCTTTTCTGCACTACTTACAATTATTTCAGATCTTACAAAGTTGTCTTAAGTACCGATGTTCAGGTAATAGATTTGAAGAAAAATTATTTATAACAACACTTATACAAGGTATCATTTAATTAGCTCTTAAAATATTCAAAGCACTTGGCACACTGCGTGGAGTTATCTCATTTGTTCTTCACATCAAATATGGTTTATATCTTAGTGTTTTCATATTATAAAAGTAAAAGAGTTAAATGACTCACTTAGTTTATCAAGTGGGGAGCAAAGTTTTTAATCAAGTGTTATCTGAGTCTGAAGCATATGCATTTATACACCAAGTGAAATGTTCTTCCTCTCTGGGTTGCCCTCCTTGATATTATGCATGGTGATTAATGTGGTGAGTTTATTTAGTAAAGTTGTATGACATGGATATATAAACAATTCAAAATGAATTTGATTTTTAGAGCACTTTTAGATTTGCAGCAAAACTGTAAAGAAGACACAGAGGTGTCTCATGTATTCTCTGCATCCCCAGCACGTACAGCCTCTTTTGTTATCAACATCCCCCAGTAGAGTAGTTCATTTGGAACAGCTGATGATCCTACACTGACACATCATTGTCAACCAAAGCTCATAGTTTATGTTAGGGTTCACTATTGGTGCAACACATTTTATGGGTTTGTACACATTTAAAATGAGATGTATCCAGCATTACAGAATCATAGATTATTTTCATTGCTCTAAAATTTTCCTGTGTTCTAAGTATTCATCCCTTTGTTTCTCCTAATTTCTCACAACAACTGATCTTTTTACTTTCTCCATAGTTAATGTTTCCCAGAATGCCATATTGTTAGAATTGTGTAATGTGTACATTTTTTTATATTGACATCTTTCACTTGGTGATATACATTTAATTTCCTCCATTTCTTTCTATAACTTGAGAGCTTATTTTTTGTAGTCCTCAGTAGTATTACATTATCTGGATGTATCACAGTTTATATATTCATTAGCCTATGGAGAGGCATCTTGGTAACTTCCACGTTTTGGAAACTATGAATAAAGTTATTATAAACATCTGTGTGCAGGTGTTTGTGTGGACATGCGTTTCCAGTTCCTTCAGTTAAATATCCAGGAGCATGACTACTGGATGACCTGATAAGAGTATGTCTAGTTTTGTAAAAAAACAGTGTAAATGTCTTCCAGAGTGGCTCTAACATTTGGTATTGCCACTGGAAATGAGAGTTCCTGTTCTTCCATATTCTCGCCAACATTTGGATTTGTCAGTGTTGTGAATTTTGGCGGTTCTGGTACATAGCGATATCTCATTGTTGGTTTAATTTGCATTTCCTTAGTGATATATGATGTGGAACATCTGTTCATGTACTTATTTGTAATCTGTGCATTTTCTTTGGTGTGGTGTCTTCAGTCTTTTACCCAATTTATGTTTGAGTGTCAATATTTTCACTGAGTCATAACTCAATAATAAATACATTAGTTCTTGACGTATTTTACATACCAGTTCTTTATCAGATATGATATTTTGCAAATATTTTTCCCAGTCTGTGAATTATCTTTTCATTCTCTTAATAATGTGTTTCAGAGAGCATAATTTGTTTTTATTTTAATCAAATACACTTATCTTTTTGTAATGTATTATGCCTTTGGTGTCATATCCAAAAATTTATCACCAAACCCAAGATTATTTATATTTCCACTTATGTTACCTTCTAGATGTTTTATAGTTTTTCATTTTGCATTTAGTTTTATAATACATTTTAAGTTAGTTTTTGTAAATGGCATAAGATGTGTAATATATATATATATATATATATATATTTTGCTTTACACATAAATGTCCCATTTGTTAAAAACACTTTTTTTCCATTGTATTACTTTTGTTCTTTTGCCAAAGATCAGTTGACTATATTTATGGGTCGATTTCTGGACTTTCCAGTCTGTTCCATTGATACACATGTCTATTCCTTTGCTAATACTACACTGTCATTGTTAGTGAAATTATAAAGTAAGTCTTGAAATGAGATAGTGTAAGTTCCCCAACTTAGTTCATATTCTTTAATATTGTTTTAACTATTATGGGTCTTATTATCTCTCCATGTGAAGTTTAGATTCAGTTTATTAATATCTGCAAAATAACTTGCTGGGATTTTCATTGAGATTGCATTCAATCTATGGATTAAGTTGAGGAGAACTGGCATCTTGTTAATATGGAGTCTTCTATTCAAAAACACAAAATAGCTTTCCACTTATTTAGCTCTAATTTGGTTTGTTTCATCCACATTTTGTAGTTTTCTTCATGCACATTTTAATATATTTTGTTAGAATCACACACAAATATTTCATTTTTGGAAGCGTTAATGTAAACTGTATTTCATTTTTAACTTCAAATT
>NW_012115055.1:7317616-7353920 GCF_000951035.1 Colobus angolensis palliatus | reverse complement strand
TGGCAAGAAAAAAGCATCTTTGCCTTGTTTCTAATCTTTCAGGGAAAGTTTCTAATTTATCACAATTAAGTATGATGTTAGCTGTAGGTATTTTGTATATATTCCTTATCAAGTTGAGGAAGTTCATCTCTATTCTTTTCTTTCTTTCTTTCTTTCTTTTTTTTTTTGTTTGTTTGTTTGTTACAGACAGAGTCTCGCTCTGTCGCCCAGGCTGGAGTGCAGTAGCACGATCTCAGCTCACCGCAAGCTCCACCTCTGGGTTCATGCCATTCTCCTGCCTTAACCTCCTGAGGAGTTGGGACTACAGGCACCCGCCACCACTCCCGGCTAATTTTTTGTATTTTTAGTAGAGACGGGGATTTCACTGTGCTAGCCAGGATGGTCTTGATCTCCTGACCTTGTGATCCGCCCACTTCAGCTTCCCAAAGTGCTGGGATTACAGGCGTGAGCCACCGCACTCGGCCCATTTTTTTATTGTTATTTTGAGTGAACGTTTATTGGTTTTGTTGCTCTTTTCAAAAAAAAAAAAATAAAATAAACACAAAAAAAGTTTTTTGTTGTTGGTTTTTGTTGTTCTTTATTGATTTTCTGTTTTCAATCTCATAGTCTATTACTCTAATTTTTATTTTATTTTCTCTGTTTGTTTTGTATTTAATTTACTCTTTTTCTAGTTTCCTAAGGTAGAAGCTTATACTAAAGATTTTTGTTGTTTTTTATTTCTTTTCTAATATATGCTTTTAATGCTATACATGTTCAGCTACATTTCTATTCTTGATTTTTAGCTTAATTCTGTTGTTGTTTGAGAACAGACATTGTATGATTTATATTATTTAATGTGTATTTTATGGCCCAACATATGGTCTATGTTTCATGTAAGCTAAAGAACAATGTGTATTCTGAGGTTATTGAATAAAGTATTCTATAGTTATCGATTATTACCAATTAATTGATGGTGATTTTGAGTTCAACTATGTCCTTCCTGATATTCTGCCTCTCGGATGTGACCACGCCTAATAGATATTTAACTCTCCAACTATGATAGTGAATTTTTTTTTTCCTTGCAGTTCCATTAATTTTTTCCTCATGTTTTTTGTTAGTGTTTCTAGGTGCAGGCATTTTAAGGAATGTTATGGCTTTTTGGAGAATTGACTTCTTCATCACTATGCAGTGTCCTTTTTACCTCTGATAACATGGGAGCTATTTTAAAAATGAATTATTGTGTTTTTGGCATTCTTTAATTCATGAACACATTCTCTTACTTTACCAATCAAATTCATATGAAAAACACAATCATCTCGATCAGCATAATTTCATAGTGGAACAGATTTAACACCATTGGTAGCTCTGGAAATAATTTTAAAAACACAGATTTTCCTTATTCTTTTTATTTCAACAAAAACTATATAGAACTTCTTAACATAGCAACCATAGTCCACTGTGGAAAGCAGTTTGCAGATTTCTCAAATGATTTAAAAGAGAACTACCATTTGATCCAGCAATCACATTGCTGGGTAGATATCCAAAAGAAAATAAATCATTCTACCAAAAGGCATATACACTTGTATCTTCATTTCAGTGCTATTCACAATAGCAAAGATGTGAAATCAACTTACGTGCCCAGTAATTTTAGATTGGATAAATAAAATATTGCACATATACACCACCCAATACCATGTTGCCATAAAAAAGAAAGAAATCATGTTTTTTTTTTGCAGCAGCATGGATATGCTGGAGGTCATTATCCTAAGCAAATTAACATAGGAAGAGAAAACCAAATACCATATGTTCTCGCTTCTACATGGGAGCTAAGTATTGGGTACTCATGGAAATAAAGATGGCAACAATAAACACTGGGGACTACTAGAAGGGAGAGGAAAGGAGGCACAAAAAGGATTGCAAAACTAATTGCTGGGCCAGGAACAGTGGCTCACAACTGTAATTCCAGCATTTTTGGAGGCCTAGACGGGGAAGTCATTTGCATCCAGGAGTTTAAGACCAGCCTAGGCAACACGGTAAAAACCCATCTCTACAAAATAATAGTAATAATAATAATAATAATAATAATAATAATAATAATTTCATTGCTGGGTGTGGTGGAACAACCTGTAGTCCTAACTACTCAAAAAGCTGAGGCAGGAGGATTGCTTGAGGTCAGGAATTCTATGGTGCAGTGAGCAGTGATTGCGCCACTGCACTCCAGCCTGGGAGACAGAGCAAGACCTAGTGAAAGAAAGCAGAAAGAAAGAAAAAGAAAGAGAGGGAAAGAAGAAAGAAAGAAAGAAAGAAAGAAAGAAAGAAAGAAAGAAAGAAAGAAAGAAAGAAAGAAAGAGAAAGAGAGAGAGAGGGAGGGAGGGAGGGAGGGAAGGAAGGAAGGAAGAAAGAAGGAGGGAGGAAGGGAGGAAGGAAGGAAAAAGAAAGAAAAAAGGAAGAAAGAAGAAAGAAAGAAAGAAAGGAAGGAAGGAAGGAAGGAGGGAGAGAGGAAAGGAAAGAAGAGAGGGAGGAAGAAAAGGAAAGAAGAGAGGGAGGAAGAAAAGGAAAGAAGAGAGGAAGGAAGGAAGGAAGGAAAGAAAGAAGGAAGGAAGGAAGGGGAGAGGGAGGGAGGGAGGAAGGAAAGAAGGAAGGAAGGAAGGAAGGAAGAGAAAAGAAGCACTATTGGTTACTATGCTCACTTCCCAGGTGATACGTTCAATTGTGTCTCAAACCTTAGCACAAAACAACATACCTATGTAACAAATCTGCACAGGTAACCTCTAAATCTAACATAAAAGTTGAAATTATAAAAATTAAGTAAATAAATGAATATAAAAATCAATATGATATCCAGAATAAAAACCACAGTTTTAAATCTTCAGGTATTATGCAAACGTACTTTCTGAGATTGAAATCACCAGGCATATCCTACAGGTTGTCCACCAGCCGACTTCCAAGTATAATATTATTTGTAGGAAATAATGAGAAACTAAATCACACGTTAAAATATCTTCAGGGGCTGAAAATATTAGATCTTCAACACAACCCAAAATATGCACTCATAGTAGAATCGTACTTTCTAAATGGAAAATTCTGATTAGGCATTCTGCATTTTAATTCTATTAAAAATGTCAAATGATTTAGTCAAAGTTTAGTGGCTAGTATGTGAGATCATATAGGTATTATACCTTTTGTAAACTGCAAATTTATTCTTAGACTACAGAATATTCATCTCTTCTCATTGTCATGGCAACATTTTTTATATCATGGAGGGAATACATGCTGAATTGAATAACAAATCTTGCCAGCAATTTTCTTTAAAGGAATAGCATATTAATTATATTTTGCATTTGTACATTAATTTTTAAGAATATTCTATATATTCCATGTAATGTAATATAATTGGGTAGATACATTTTTTCAAATTATAAAGCAAGTAATTTTAAATTGACTGTCTTTTATAAGTGAAACTTTTGGCTGGTGATATATCTACTTTAAAAGAATGAGAGTAGCTTGTTTTCTTTAATCAGACTTTTCAACAATTGCCATTTAGATTTGTCTCTATAGTGACCATAAATCATATACAGATTAACATTAATGAAATTTTGTAATTGAAAGAAATTTATTAATTTATTCTTCTAATTTTATCTTTAACTATGAAGATAGTTCTGTAAGATACCTCAAGACTGCTTGATACAAATTTGTCTCAAATCCGTAAAAATGTGGAGTCTGACAGTTAGTAGTAGGTGTCTAAGATTTTAAAAAACAATACACTGACCAGGTTTAACAAATAAAACAAGTAAAATGCTTAGTTAATTGTTTTTTGTTTTAAAAGCAATTTGAAGTTTTTTCAACCTCTGCAACATCTAAAACATTTTCAATAAATCATTGACTATTCAATTACTAAACTCTTAGCTTTTCAAAGAAATCTGAATTATTATTTATCTCTACAAATTCAATTTCTAGCACATTGTTTAGCCTCCAGTAGCAGCTTTATTTTACTTTAAAATAAAATACATGGAACGATAAACTTTGTTCCTCTTAATTTTTTTTTGTTTTTTCCTTTTAAGATAGGGCCTTGCTTTGTTACCCAGGTTAAAGTGCAATGAGATTATCGCAGCTCACTGGAACCTCAAACTCCTGGGTGCTAATCCTTCCACCTCAGCTTCTCCAGTAGCTGGGACTAATTTTTCTCTTTTTATCTTTCTGTAGAGACAGGGTCTCCCTATGTTGTCCAGGCTGATAAACATTTTAAAACTATGTATTTTCTTCTCTAATTTGAAAATTATATTTTATATAGGACACATGTGTTAGTCCATTCTCATGCTGCATGAAGAAATATCCAAGACTGGGTAATTTATAAAGAAAAGAGGTTAAATTGACTCACAGTTCCACATGGCTGGGGAGGCCTCAGGAAACTTACAATCACGGTGGAAAGCACCTCTTCACAGGACAGCAGGAGAGAGAATGAGTGCCAGCAGGGGAAATGCTAGACACTTAGAAAACCAACAAATCTCACGATAACTCACTCACTATCATGAGAACAGCAGGGGAAAAACGGCTCCCATAATTTAATTATCTCACACCAGGTTCTTCCCTTAATACCTGGGGATTACAATTTGAGATGAGATCTGGCTGGGGGCACCAAACTAAATGATAGAAATATGTGATTAAATATATACGGTATCTTAATAAACTCAAACAATAGAATGATCCATAAAAATTTTATTCACTCTAGTATTTTTAATTTTGCTCTTTCTCATTAGTAGAATTTGCTTTCCCACTCCCTGCTTAATAATAATAATAATAATAATATAATATATAATATATAGTTTACTATATTATCTCTAACAAGTTGAGGTTCTTCATGATTTAGGAACCCAAATATTCCTAGCACACCCAAATCGTGAACTCAATAAACTAATATCTATTTAATTTCTTCAAGGTTGCCATGTCTAGAGGAAGAACAGAAAAAACATTGTAAGTTTTAACTACATTTGTTAATCCAATTTTTCTGGAAATATTAAATTAATAATTAATTGATTAATGAAAAATGACTAAAGAGGTAAACTGGTAAAAGAAGAACAAAAAAGGAATAAATAAATAAATAAAGATTTATAGGAATTGGAAAAACAGGTATATTGGGTACAACAGATGATATAAGAAAAATCTGACAGCAGAGCAATAATGCTATGACTTTTACTATATGTCCACCACAGACTTTTTTAAACCTATACGTACATAGTCTCCGAGTCTACATTTAGCATAAGAAAAACAATTCTGGTAAAATTGAAATGCAAATACTATACTGTCAAACAGGAGAAAACCAGCTGTCCACCATTGATGCACTTTGACTAGGTAGACTGAAAAATAGACCCATTAGAAAGACACACAGCATGTGTTCATCATTCTTTAATGTCATGGTCAGTCAGATGTTAGTACACATGGAGACACGGAAGAGGCTCAGGAAAACAAAGTTCATTATACTCACAAGTCCAAGAAACAGAAAGCATGGCATACCACGCAGTAAAACTTACTCAAGGCAAACACTCTGGCTGTCAGCCGTGGAAGTGGAAGGGGAGAGCACTTCCCAGAGAACTTTACAGTGGTTTTCAAGGGAAAGGCATGGCACAACAAACAGTTTAGGACTGGCTAATTTGTCTAATATTGGCTGTCTCTAAGCTATAGGGATGGTTTCTAGTTACCTGGTATCTTACCCTGTGATGATTAAGACAGGAATATTGTCTACTTGGAAATAAGGGCCAGATAGAGAAGATATGGGTCTGGATTGGTTACTTGGCATATCAAAGGCAAGCTCTTGTTGAGCCCTTTGCTGTCTCTGATAATTAGCTAGCTCTGGCAGGAGCAGCTTTTCTTCTCAGTGAGAATTGTTTAGAGGGAGGAACACTGCCACCAGGAGACACAACAATGATTCCATTAAGATGGAAGTTAAGATTGCCACCTGGACACTTTGGGCTCCTCCTATCTTTGAGTCAACAGGCTAAGAAGGGAGTTACAGTGTTGGCTTGGGTGATCAACCCTGACTATCAATATGAGATCAATCTACTACTCCACAATGGAGGTAAGGAAGAGTATGCATGGAATACAGGAGATCCATTAGAACATCTCTTAGAATTACCATGCCCTGAGATTAAGGTCAATGGGAAACTACAACAGCCCAATCCAGGCATGACTACAAATGGCCCAGGTCCCTCAGGAATGAGGGTGTGAGTCAATCCACCAGGGAACAAAACTGTGACTTGCTGAAGTGCTTGCTGAAGGCAAAGGGAATACAGAATTGGTACTAGAAAAAAGTAGTCATCAATACCAGCTATGACCATGTGACCAGCTGCAGAACGGGG
This sequence comes from Colobus angolensis palliatus, assembly GCF_000951035.1. Classification (NCBI taxonomy): domain Eukaryota; kingdom Metazoa; phylum Chordata; class Mammalia; order Primates; family Cercopithecidae; genus Colobus; species Colobus angolensis. The sequence goes on along the minus strand of NW_012115055.1, from coordinate 7,347,588 downwards.
ACTGTTATTGTCATGAGTATCTCCGCCTTCTTTTGCTAAACACATGTTTGTGCCTGTATACACTTTTACTAAGAAAATATCTTTATTTCCTTTTCCTTTATCATGTGACGTAAGATTTGTTGACTGCATATCAGCATTTAAGTACTATTAACATTATGTAATAATATTTGGGTTGGGGATTGGTGCGTTTCCCTATGAAGGATAGTTGAATTGTGTCAAGTGTAATTATGACCTTTCTACTGTCTTTCTTTGAAGATTATGTATGATCTCAGGAGATGTGTTTGGGTTCAAGTTGACAAGGGGTGGGTTTGTGATGGTTAATACTGAGTGTCAACTTGATCGGACTGAAAGATACAAATTATTGATCTTGGGTGTGTCTGTGAGTGTGTTACTAAAAGAGATTAACATTTGAGTCAGTGAGCTGGGGAAGGCAGACCCACCCTTAATCTGAGTGGGCACCATCTAATCAGCTGCCAGCAAATATAAAGCAGGCAGAAAAACTGTGAAAAAGAGAGACTGGCCTAGCCTCCCAGCCTACATCTTTCTCCCGTGCTGGACGCTTCCTGCCCTTGAACATTGGACTCCAAGTTCTTCAGTTTTGGGACTTGGACTGGCTCTCCTTGCTCCTCAGCTTGCAGACGGCCTATCGTGGGACCTCGTGATTGTGTAAATTAATACTTAATGAACACCCCTGTGTATGTAGATATCCTATTAGTTCTATCCCTCTAGAGAACCCTGACCAATACAGCATGTATTCTTAACTGCCTTTTTCACACAAGCAAATAGACTTCAATGAGGTTAAATAACTTACTGTAGGTTATATACCTAACAATAAAGGATGATAAGACTTTAACTCAGGAGTCTTTATTATAAATTCTGTATATTTTCTAAATTCCATCATCTTCATGTTTAGGCCAGAAGCTGCTATAAATCATGTACTTTTAGACTGTATTTTTTCTTTCTAGTTGCAAGGATATTGAAGTTTAGGTTTATCACATCCCAACTCCGATGTCATTTTTAGTATGTATGTATAAAAGTTTATTCATTTAATTAAAATCCTTGTGTCAAAAAAGATGTAAACACATCAAAATATGCAGAAAATTTAAAAATATAAACAATAGATCATAGTATTAGTTAGCATACAAAGGAGTGGCTCCAGTAATTTCAGAAACCATAGACTTCTTATAAAATGTTATCGCCAGAAATAGAGAAATGCCTTAAAGGAAAAATGAGCAATTTATACAGAGAAAATAAAAATAATATGTTCTTAATAACATGTCTTATCTAAGTTCATAAATCAGAATAAACAGAACTAGAGATAGGAATTGACAAAAACAAACCACAGTTGATATTTTGAAAACCCTTTTCTCAGGAACTGTCAAAACAATAGATAAAAATAAGCAACAGCAATATCAGCACATGACCAAATAGATACTTGTTAGAAAAATTACCCATTATTTTCAACGGAAAAATGTTTGTGTGTCAGATAAACCATGAGTTTTGAATTAAGTTAATACAATTTAAAGAATTAAAAGAGTATGTTTTCTCCAAAATAGGATGACAGTACAACAATAGTAATAAGGTATCTAGGAATTGCAGATATTTCAAAACAGAACCACACACTCAGAAATACTGTATGTCTAGTAAAAAATTACTGGAAAAATGAATAAGTATTTTGAACTGAATTATTATGAGAACAGAATATATCCAAATTTGTTAGATGAATCTATAAAGATTCACTCAGATTCACCTAGAAAGATAATTAAAATTTTACGTGTTTCTATGACAATGGACTATTTAATATTGTTTTATTTATTAGTTTAATATTAGTTTATATTAGAATACAAGAAAGAAATAAAATCAATGACTTAAAATTCCTCCTTGAGATGAGAAAAGCAAATCCAATATAAGCAAAAAAAAATTTTTTTTAATTAGAACCAAAATAAATATAAAAGAAACACCACAGGAATATCCTCAATGCCAAAAGTTTGTTCTTTGGAAAGATTCATAAAACTGATAAACATTCAGTTAGATTGAATGAATATTACGAGTGCTGTAAAGAAAAGCAGCAAAGTTTTATATCTTCAGTTTTTAAAAATTACCTCATTTCCTTTTTGAAAATCTCTGGTTTTAGTACTCAAATTAATACATCTAAAGAATCTTGATGACAGATTATTCATTTGTTTTTATTTCCTCAAGTCCCGAGAGTACTACTGTCATCAACTGAAAACAAAGCAAAACCAAAACAGTTGATAGTCCAATAATCTTCAAACATACACAAATGATTAGAAGAATACTGTATACTAGTTGATTTACTGTGTATTATTTTCAGTATATTTATTTTGTGGAGTAAATAATTAGGTGCGAACATAAAAAAACTGAGGGAGTGACATTACTATTAGTATATTGGACACACAGATAATTACATGGAATGTCTTATATGAACTCTGTCAAACACAGATTGAAGGATACTTTACTATTAGTTACCAACTTTGAGACGAGAATCACATCGCTGAAATCAGAAACCAGGGATAGTAAGGAAGAATGCCACAATTTAATATAAGAAGCAAGAGATATCAGATGTAACAATTCCACAGCAAGTAATGTGTCATATAAACAGATCAAAGAACAGATTTAATGGTATTGAATTACTGAAGAGCTGAAATGATTAAATATTCTATTTTCAAATTGTAATAGTTGAATTCAAACATTCCAAAAGTGCTAAATTTAGATTGATAAAAATTTATAAAATTTGTTACAAAATTGAGACTTAAGACTAAATCCTTTGTGATTTTTGTGTTTGGAAGGTGGATATTTTCATTTGATTCTTGGATATTGTGCATTGAAAAGAGATCCATACCCTTTCCACATTATTTACTCAAAACTAGTAGTTTCTTGAGCTGCCTCCATGGTCCTTGTGATATTATAAACAGTGAAAATACAATGACAAGAAAAATTTTGTGCATTCTGAAGTTTATACATTCCTGCACAAATAATGACATTTAGGTCAATGATAAACCACACATAAAACAGGGGTCTCATATGATTTAGACATACTCTCTTTTAATTCTTTAAATTTCATTGACTTAATTCAATATGCAAATTTAGTGTTTGACTTAATTCAATATGCAAATTTAATGTTTAGCTATGTTTAGATATACCAATAACCATGTTTTAGAATTGCCCACACTATTCAGTGCGGTAACGTGGTGTATAGGTTTGTAGGCTAGGGGTAATAGGCTATACCATATAGCCTAGATGTGTAGCAGGCCATGTAGTCTAAGTTTGTGTACCACACTCCATGATATTTGCACAATAATGAAACTCTCTGATGATGCTTTTCTGGGATGTAGTCCCAACATTAAATGATGCATTACTGTATTCTAGTATGGGGGACACAGCTGAACAGTATGTAAAACTGTATAAATGTTAGAATGCATGAATCTTAATGATAAAAATTATAAGGAAAGTGAAAAAAATTTAAAATAATTGAAATTACATAAAGTATGTGTTTTATCTGCAGTGGAATAAAACTAAAAATTAATCACTATTGGAAATTAAGAAGTTTAAAAAATAAATGAAAATTAAATAGCACACTATTAATAAATAAGAATCAAATAAGAAATCACAAGAAAAATTGTTCTGAACCAAAAAAAAAATACAATATCCCAATACTTACAGAATACATCTAAAGCAGTGCTTAGAAGCCAATTTCTAGCTGTAATTTCCTGTATCAAAAAGAAGAAATATCTTAAACAACCTCATTTTCATTATAAAACAAATAAGAATCAGAGTAACACTATAAGACAAGGCATATAAAAAGAAATAAATAATGAATGTTAGTTTAAAAAATAAACTAAATTACAGAAAACCAATAAAGAAAATCAACAATATCAAAAATTGTTTATTTGCAAAATCAAGAAAACCGGCAAAATTTTATCTTCAAATAGACAGTGAAAAAGGGAGAAGACACAAATTACTAAATCAAGGATTAAAGAAGGGATTTGATTACCAACTTCATAGAAACAAAAAGGATTATAAAGAAACTCTAGAAACAACTGTGTGCCAACAAATTAATATCTATGGGATGGACTGATCTTATTTAAAAATCGACTATCAAAACTGAAGAAAATATAGAAAAAGTGAGAAGTAAGCATATAACTAGGCTGAATTAGGGATTGAAGAACAACACCCCCAGAGCTTCCTGCCACACACACACACACACACACAAACACAAACACACACACTCACAGAAAATCCCTGACCCAGCAGGCTTCACTGGTGAATTCTCCCAAATATTAAAGAAATATGAACACTATTTCTCTGCAAACTGCTGCAAAAAATACAAGAGTTAACACTTCCAAGCATATTCTATGAGGCTCTTGTTGCCCTAATACCAAAGCCTGACAAAGACATCACCAGAAAAAAAAATTACAGGCCATTATCTTCATAAACATAGAGAAAAAATACTCAACAAAATATTTAAAAAAAACTAAATCCAGCACCATATAAAAAAGATTATACATTATGTTCAAGTGAGATGTATTTTAGGGAAAAAAGGTTAATTTAATATTAGAAACTCAATAATCCTATACAATAAATGTAGTATACTATAGTAATAAAACAATGGAAAAAACCACACGATCATATCACAATGATGAAAAGGCATTTTAAAAAAATCTATATTCATCTTATTATTAAAATAGCTAACAATTTGACAATTGAGCAGAATATCCTAACCTTGATAAAGGAAATCTATCAAATATCCACAACTAATATAATAGCTAATGATGAAACATGGAAAGCATTCTCCCTAAGATCCAGGGCAAGACAAATATATCTGTTCTCACCCCTTCTATTAAACAGTGTCCTGGAGGTTCCAACCAGGGAAACTAGGCTAAAAACAATGAAATACAAGACATCCAGATGGTAAAGGAAGACACAAAGCTTCTCCACTCACAGATGACATGATCCTTTATGTTAAAAACAAACACAAAGGAACACACAAAGAAAACCCAAGTGATTGATACTCAGCCACAACCCCTGCAACACACAATTGAATTAATAAATGATTTCAGCAAGGACATAGAATCAAAGATTAACATAAAAATCCATTGTATTTCTATCAATGAGCAGTGAACAAACTAGAAATAAAATTAAGGAAGCAAGTCTATTTTTTAAAACATAAAATAATAAAATGCTCAGCAATAAATATAACGAAAGAAGTGCAATACTATACAATAAAGTCTATAAAACGTCATCAAAAGAAATTAAAGAACACCTAAATAAATGGAAAAGTACCCCAATATTGTAAATGTGAAAATATAATACTTTCTAAAAAGTAATATATTCAAAATTATTCACAAATCTGCACTCTATCTATCAAAATAGCAGCTGCCTTTTTGGCAGAAATTGACAGGATAGTCCTGAAATTCATATGAAAATATAAGGCACCATGATTAGTCAAATAAATAATGAAAAGAACAAAACTGAATGACTCACACATCGTGATTCCAAAACTTACCTAGAACTACATTCATCAAAAGAGTGAGAGTGTAGTAATGGCATAAATATAGACATATAGACTACTAAAATAGAATTAGGAGTCCAGAAATAAATTTTTGCATATATCATCTCTGAGTTTTGACAAGAGTACCAGAAAATTTAATAGAGAAAAATGGTCTTTCAACAAATTGTGTTGAAATAACCAGATATTCACATGCAAAGAAAAAAGACATTAGAGCCCTACTTTACATGATATATAATCATTTACTAAAAAATAGATAAAACACTTAAAGATAAGAACTAACATCACAAAATATTTTAAATAAAAACACAGGTACTATTGTTTTTTTTTTGTTTCTCTGTGTTAGACAATGATTTCTTAGATATGAAAGTAAAATCACAGTCAACAACAAAAATAGGTAAATTGAACTTCCTGAAAGTTGAACAATTTTTTTTGGCTTTTAGGTTCAGGGATACAGGTGAAGGTTTGTTATACAGGTAAACTCATGTGACGGGAGTTTGCTGTAGAGATTATTTTATCACCCAGGGTGTGATAAAGTCTAGTACCTAATTGTTATAGACTCTTCTCCTTTCCCTCCTCCTACCCTCTACATTCGAGTAGACCCCAATGTCTGTTGTTCTCTTATTTGTGCTCATGAGTTCTCATCATTTAGTTTCCACTTGCAAGTGAGAACATGCGGTGTTTGGTTTTCTACTCCTGCGTTAGTTTGCTGAGGATAATATTGATCAATTTTATGCACCAAATATAATCATGAAAATGAAAACTCAGGGAATGGGAGAAAATATTTTCAAATTATATATCTAACAAGAGACTTTTATTCAGAAAATGGAAGAATTCTTGCAACTCAACAATAAAAAGACAACCCAATTTTTAAATTGACAAAATAATATACTAGATATTTCCCCAAGGAAGATGTACACATGACTAATGAGTACATGCAAAGATGTTCAATATTATTAATTTGGAAAATAGAAATCAAAACCACAATGAGACACTAATTCACACCTAATAGGATGTCTACAATGAAAAAGACAATAGCAAGTTTTGATGATAATGTGGAGAAATTGCAACTCTTGTACGTGTCTGGTTGAAATGTAAAATAGTTCAATTTCGGACTCCAGGTTGGAAGTTTCTCAAAAACAAATTAAGCATATAATTCCCACATGACCCAGGATTTTCACTGCTGGATATATCCCCAAGAGAATAGATACGTAAATTCACACACAAACTTGTAGATTCATGTTCACAACAGCATTATCCATAATAGCCAAAATTTGTAAATAGTTCAAATGTTTATAAATTGGCCTATATGTTCTGTACCCACACAATTAAATATTATTTGGCTATAAAAGGAATGAAGTACTGATACATGCCACAAGAAGAGTGCACCTGGAAAACACTACCCTAAGTGAAAGAAGCTAAGCACAAAAAGTTATATATTGTAAATCACTTTTACATAAAGTGTGTGTGGTGAACAAACTTCTAGACACAGAAAGTAGATTAATGTGTGCCATGGGCCCAGAAAGAGGGAAGACATTGAGAGAGACTGTTAATTTTAGGGTAATGAAAATGTTCTGGAATTGGAGAGTGATGGTTAGTGACTCAACAGCTTTGTAAATATGTCAAAAACCACAAAATTGTACACATAACATACTAAAAAATCTGCCTTAGAGAGCATGATGGAATATGACATCAGATAGGTGTTGTTCATGAATATAAGTTATGTAGCTGCAAAAAGACTCAGGAAGAGTCCTACTAACAAGACATGCTTCAGATTATATGTTAGTGTATTTTATTGATTTTTAATATTATGAAACACAATAGAAAAAATAGAAATACAAAATTGTTTAAGTTAGGAGAATTACTTTTCGAAAAATCCTGCCTGTTTAACATTGATAGTTGAATTGAAAACTGTGTTTTATCATCGACCACTTCTGCAGGCGTGAATCTGAAAATGAACTGAAACAGTACTTAGTGGAGAGAAGTAGAGTCAAAGGTGATCTTCAATAACTTTACATGACAACAAATACTGAGTTGAAATAAACTTTTAATCTAAAAAAAAGACAAAGAGTGAAAAAATAAAACAACTCATATGAAAAAAACAAGCAAAGCAGAAGAAAGAAACAAAAGAGAAAAGAGAATATGACAATTTTTAAACTAAAAAAGATTTTCTCAGTCAAGTAAAACATCTTAAAAATATCGTCGTATTTTCTTTAGGACTTGGATGCTACCAAATATAAAGAACTAAGGCAGAACTCTATCAGGAGAGAAATTGATGTGTAAAAGTCAAAGGGTAATTTATGCAAAAGTCAGAGGATAGTTTATGCACTTACAAAATAATTACTTACTAATTATCCACTACTGAACAGATGTGTTTCAAGGTAGAAGAAAAACAAGAAAAATAAAATATCTTTATAGAATTTTGTTTTATTTTCCAGTATATAAGCAATATTCATAATAAAAACATGAAATGCATGGCATATTTTATAGTAGTTATACTTATGGAGTTAAAAAAAGGAGTGTTGGAGAAGAGACTGTTAGAAAGTCACAGTTTGTATTAGGATTAGGTTTAAAAGGTTTCACTGAGATGAAATTTGAGCAAACATCAAGTATACATATGAAAGAGAATGGGAATCTTTTCAAAATATGGACTTTAATGTGAAACGCTGTGAAAAGAGATAAAGTAATGAGTATTTGTTAAATAATACTTAATAATTAATTCATTTTTACATTCCTAGGTTTGCCATTGTCTTAACTCTCTATATGTGATTATAGCCTGATTATGATTTTCAAGTCTCACTACTCTGGATCAGTGCTACTGTCTTCCTGATTATAACGCACACTATGGAATCTCGCAGGCAATTGAGATTGGCTCTCTTCCATGGTTGGCACGTACCTCAAAGACATATGGGCTTTCTTTCTCTCTACTCTTAAAGCATGCTGTTTTGATATCAGGATAATTTCCGGCTGTATTTACCTAATTCATCTAGATAGCACAGCTCCTCCATAATTATTTTTGTTTCTAAGTTATTTGACCACTTTAAGATGTTCACGCCGTTCACAACTGCCTCTCTTTGAAACCCCCTCTTTCCTTCTGATTCTGTGAAGCTTTTCTCTCCCTATTCTACTTTTCTGACGCTGTTCTGATGGACATGTGCCTTCCTCTAATGCTCCTTAAATGTTAATTTAGAAATGTTTCCTTGGACTGCTTTTTGTTATCACTCTTCACAGACACTCAGACAATGTTATCAGTATTTGTTTTCATTTGCCACAGATGTTTCTCAATTCTCAAATTTAAAAAAGCTTAAAAATTAAAGCTAAATTCCAGGAAAATATCCCACTCCCATTTACCTTGAATTATATGTACTAACACCATTTCATATCTAAGCAACTTTAGAATGTGTTCAGATATGTGTGCTTAGATATGCACCCTTACAATGTTTTCATTCAATCTAATGCACATTCCTTAGAAATTGTCAGTTCTGGAGAACTGAGTACCAGAAATTATCCTTAATACCTATGTCTTCTAACTTATATCCTTTTAATCATTTGTCCTGTGAATAATTTCTTTTTAGGGTTTTCCTTGTCTCTCTTTTCTCTACTTTCCCATACATATTCTAACTTGGACTTTCAGTGTTTTCCTTCTACACTTTGTGTTAACATGTTTATTAGATGCTATGTTGGTTAGGATAGAAGGCTAAGCTAGAAGAAGCTTGAGAGTCAGTGCAACATTTACTTAAAGAACAAATGTTTTTCTTTCTCATGTTAAAATTCTAACATAAGTGGCTCATGTCTGCAAGACACCTTGATTCCTTTCTAAGTTTCCTTCTACAATTCCCTAACATATTTATTGTCTATATGGTGGACACCATATGTTTTGTCACTTCTACTTTAATCAAATAAAGAACATTGAAGAAGGCAAATGCTGAACTTTAAACCAAAGCCTCAAAGTGGCACACATGACTTCTGCACATATCATATTTGCAAGAATTTTATGGCCACACCAAATGCAATGGAAGCCAGAAATTATATTTAGGTGCACGGGAATTAAGAAAACAAATTCTGGAAAATCATCTTTTCCATATAGCCCATGGTCTGGACCATCTCTTTCAACGTTATCAAAGTATCCCACACAATCCCAAGCTTCACAGTATTTAGTCACTATATACAACACACTGAGTAAATCTAAACATTTCATATATTGTATTATACTAGTACTTTATGTTCATATTGGCCTAGAAATCCAATCACATTTTATCTTTTTCTCCACTTGAATTCACACTGCAGAAATTCTGAATTATGTATGATTCTTTAAAGAATATTTTTCTTCTCTTTCTTTCTCTTCCTCCTGTCCTTCCTTCTCCTTCTCCTCCTTCTTTTTCTTCCTTATATTATTTCTCTCTACTTTTCAATGATAATTACATTATTCTGGAAGGTATCTTCCACCTTTGCCCATCTGAAACATTGTAATGTTGTTTCAAATATTCCTTATTTTAGGGGTTTTTTTTTGTTTTGTTTTTTGAGATGGAGTTTATCTCCTGTTGCCTAGGCTGGAGTGCAATGGTGCGATCTCAGCTCACTGCAGCCTTCGCCTCTTGGGTTCAAGTGATTCTCCTGCCTCAGCCTCCCGAGTAGCTAGGAATACAGGCATGCACCACCACGCCTGGCTAATTTTTTGTATTTTTAGTAGAGACAGAGTTTCACCATGGCCAGGCTGGTCTTGAACTCCTGACCTCAGGTGATCTGCCTGCCTCCGCCTCCCAGAGTGCTGGGATTACAGGTCTGAGCCACTGTGCCTGGCCCATTTTAGTATTTCTTCAAAAATAATTATACACCTAAGTGTCCACTAGAGTTTGTATGCAGCTAAATGGTAATTATATTTAATAATTATTGTTCTTTTCTCAATCTCTGAAGTAGGTTGTAAGCTTCTTATTATCAGGGTTATGTCTATTTATATTGATAATGTATGCTATGTAGCCATTTAAAAATAATTCACAATTTATGCTGTAAAGCTAAGTAAATAAAAAAATAATTCTACTAAGGAAAGAACACTACAAGGATCCATTTTATTCAGTTTAAGGATTACACATAAAACTCTAAAAATGTAATATCATACCAACATATGAAAATTTATTTAAAGGTTGGAATTGTTGCTACTATTACCTAAAGTTTAAAACTTTACTGTGAGAAAAGTTATATTGAATAATATTTTCAAATTTAATTCAATTAGTTTTTGATTTGATTTGTTTCCTTATATAGGCTACATATATTACATTTGCAAATAAGATTCCCAGCATTAATTCACAAGAGTAGTGGTATGTTTTGTAATTTTGCATATTTTATTTAATATACCACCCTTTCAAGTAGATAAATGAGCAAAATATTTGCATGATTGTGCACATATTCTTAAAATATTAGCAATGATAAAGTGCATAGCACAGTCTCATTTTATTTGTACTGTTGATTGATTCCAGATCTCTTTCATTACTTCAGATATTTTGCATTATTTTCTGGCTGTGAGACACCCACATGAAGAAACATTTTCAGGCAACTCGAACAAGTCATTAATTCTCACTTACGACTAAAAGTGTTAATATCCCATCAAGTGGCGTTATCTGCTGCTGTGATCACTAAAACTATATTTGCTGTCAGCAGACTCGATGCCTGACCCTAAGTAGATAAATCAGATAATTCTCTGACTTATCCGTGCCCAAGTATGAATTTCCACCGAGTACGTTTGACATACAATCTGAATAATGAACTGCCCCTAAAAATAATGAATTAAAAGGTAAGTAGAAGACATACATTACTCAGATGAGAAAGGAAAGAGTCAAGAGAAGTTTCCTGCATGAAAGATTTTGGTCTAAGAAATGCAGTTGGATGTTAAAATTTCATCTAGATTTCCATTTCCTTAATTATATCTATTTGTAAAGCTTTGACTGTTTTCTAGTTAGTTTGGAGTTCTCTCTCAAAAGAGATCTAAAAGAGTTTCTCAAACTGAGAAACTCCAATCTATCTCTAATTTTTTTTTTGAATAGAGGAAAAGCTCTTCTACTACTATTACTACTGTGAATAATATGGCCCCCTCATACTGCCTATCGTATGGACAACTATTACTTTTTTTCTACCACTTCATGAATTGAAACACTTTAGTGTATCAGGCAATGAAATATAGTGTTAATTAACATAAAACAGTTGCCATTAATGTAATGGTCAATTGTACAATGCAGTATATATATATATATATATTTATTTATTTATTTTTTTCGTTAGCTCAGATGGTTTAAGTGACCTGGCTGTGATCGCACAGCTAATGATTGAATAATCTGGAATTCAAAGCCATGACTGCTTATCCATGAAATCTCATGCTATTTTCTTAACCGCAATCACAGTGTTTCAACCATTGCATGCTCTAGTACATATAACTTAGTTCCATCAAAAGATACATTTAACAACAGGCCATAGGAAATGCATATGAAAAATCCAAAGTCAATGAAATCTACATCAAAATTTGAGCCAGTTATTTTTTGAATATGAATTAACTGAGTCTAAAGTCTATGTGGAAAGGCAAAAAATTTCAAATAGCTCACACAATACTGAAAAAGAACAAAATTATATTGCTGACAATACCTGATCTCAAGAGTTATTACAAAACCACAGTGACCACGACAGTGTGATAATGATGAGAGAGAATAGAAGTAGATCGATGGACTGGAGCAGTACACCATTGTTATATACCACTAGGTTTCTGAGAATTGTAATCCATCAGAATGACATCTTTAATCTTAAACTTTGTCTTTTTATACATAGGATAAATTTCTGTACAGCGACTATTACATAGGATATACGTTTATATGTGTACATCCCATCTAATCTACAAAATTTAAATTTTCTACATATATGGAAATAAGACATAAAAAAAATTACTGCTGAGCCTTATCCAAGCTTTATAAATTGTTTTGAAATAAATAAAAACTTTCCAAAGTTTTTATTTATAATTTGCCTGCATAATATACTTATTATTCCTATCTTACATCATTCAATTAGGCCAAAAATCAAATTATTAACCGTTTTGATTTCAGATTTCCAATTTCCTATGCATCTGAGGATAGTTCCTCAGAGATTTCTGCTCCGCATTTTTCACACGGAAAATTTGAAACTAGTTTGATACTGGCTGTCATGGACAGTAGAAAGAGCGTTTTCAGGGCGGTCAGCTGAAACCAGGGTTGAGAAAGAAATCATGATGGGACTCCCGGGTCAGTAGTCATATCTGACCTCTTGTTGGTTTCATTCATAGTTTTAAATGCTGGAGAAGGTGAGAAGAGATGACAGAGTCTCACAATTATTATAGAAGTATTATAGAGTCTCAAAATTAGTATAATTCTGTCTAATCACTTTAAAATGTATTGAGAATATTCATTGATTTATTAAAGTAAAATATATTATTAATAGTTTTGAAGTAATTTAATTTAAAATATTGTTTTCCTCCTTCCATGTAACACCATATTTCATTCTTTCAATCGAATTTCTATGGCAATTATTCTATAAAAGATACAATAACAAGCATGATAAATTTAAAATAGCATATTATGTTTGTGCATGTAAGGTTCTATGGAAAACTTATTAAAATAAATATGATAATTTGGCAAGATGTAATGCATTAACAAGTGATTGCGTTTAAGTCTATAAACTATTAGTATAAAATGAAAATACAAAATGGTGAAATATACACATATGGAAGACATATATGCACACACATGTATATGTATATATATATACAAAATTAAGAACATTTTTAAATATCAGCAACATACAGGCAAAAAGAATCTGAAATTTAATAAAACACTACAATATAACCAAAACATCAAATATCAAAAAAAATCTAAAAATACAAAAAATACCATTATAGACTCTGAAACGTAAAAGAGGAAATTAATAGGATCTCTATACACAGAAGAATATTAGAAATTGAATATTTAATAATTTAATGATTTTCTACCTATATTCATTTACGGACTTTGTGCCATCCCATTCAAAATTCCACAAGTTTATGTGTTTCCCTGTATGAGTATGCTTATAGGTGTGAAACAAGATAAAATGAATTTAAAATTCATATCTAAATATAAAGGACAACATACACCTAAGAATGACATTGTAGAAGGACAAATTTTAATGGAAAACACGGAAATTAAAAACAAACAAATCTGACCAATGAACCAGCACAGAGAGTACAGAAATCGAAAAAAAATGCATTAATAGTTACGAGAAAAATGACAGTGTAAAGAAGTAAAAAGAAACCCAGTATTTGCAATAATTGACTTTAGTCCTATTTACTACTAGTAAGAAGTAAAAGTGAAATTTACTCATTTTCAAAGTACTCTTAAAATTAACTTATAAGGGGAAAAGTAAAAGTAAAGTAAAAAAAACAGTAACAGTCTTGAAGGATAAAGTGAGATACATTGTTTTGGAGTAGGTTTTGACTTCCAAAGGAGTGCAATTTATAAACAAAAATTAACTACATTAAAATTAACAACTATCAGAAAAAAGAAACATTCAGGTAAGAGAATGACAAGTCAAGATACAGTGTGGGATATTATTTGCAACATGCGAATTTGACAAAAGGCTCATATCCTAAACAGAAAAATAACTACTATAAATAAATTATCTCTGATAATTGATCAGAAATCAATGATATCTTTTAACAAGTTTATTAATAGGGCATGTGTGGGATTTAGACTTGCTAAATATAAATCAAAGAGAAAAAGCAAAAGTAGAAAACATTGGGAAAGACATTAAAACTGGTACATCAAGAAGAAAATATAGAAGGACAATGAATATATGAAAAAATCTACAATCTTCTTAAGATGCTGGAAAATGAAAAACAAAACTAAATAAGAAATTACTACAAATCCTCACATATAGCTAAAGCCAAAATAACACTTAATAAGTGTGACATGAAAGATAGACAGCAATATTCATTTATTATTGGTGGAAATGTAAATTGGTCAAAAATGGCAATATATTTGGAAGTAGCTATTAAAGATTTACATATTAAAAAATTCTATAACAAAACAATTCCATTCTTAGATGTATATTTAATTATAATGTGTGCACTTTTGCACTGAGATGTATATGAAAAGGTAAATAGCAGGGTCAAATCAGAACCACACTAACGTTCATTAATGCTTGAATATTTGAAAAATTTGAGAAAAAATACAGCAACAAAAATAAATGGAAGGCCTCTATATGTAATAACATATTTAAATCACCCGAATATGTAGTTGAACAATATCCAAGACCACCCAGTGTATGAATCCACTTATACAAAGTTCAAAACTAGCACAAAAATCATTGTATTGATAGAAAATAGAATTATAGCCACATTTTGAAGAAAAGGGAGAGTCGTGATTGGACAAGGCGTGAAAGTGTCTTGAAAATTACTAAAACACATTAAATTACTAGACCTGGATGTGGTTATATTGTTTACTTTTGAATAATTATTCGTATTATGAAATTTTGTCCTGCATAAATTTTTTTCTGTGTTATATTTCCCAACGCAAAAGTTCAAATAATTAAAAGAATCATTATTTCTCTAGTCCAGAAATCTCTAAGATTTAGCTATTTCTTTGCCTGTCTTGTATTACTACAATTTCCAATTATTTAACAGACATTGTTTTTATTTCTACTTACTTTATATATTTCTTCTCTAAAAACTAAATTGTTTATGGAAGTCTCCTACACCATATTTTATTTTATAAACAAACCGCACTGCAGCCTGGAATGCATTGCTATCTCTCTTATCAAATTTGCGTATCTCTTAAACTTTCTGTCCTGTCTTCTCAGCACTTCTTCAGCATACATTATGTCTATTATATCATTTGTTAGGTATTGCATCTGTCATCTTAGGTATGTGACTCCTTTTAATTTATAATAATCCTCTAGGACAGTTACCATGTCTTCCTCTCATTATTTTACAATATAATAAGGTCTAAAAATATGTATTTAAAACATTTTTTAGATTATTTTTCAATTAAACCTGTTAATACATTCATAACTTCAATTCTGTATATTTTGAGTTTTTCATTCTTATCAATTTGCCTGTCGTTTTTCAATTACTAAAAAATGGGGACCAAGTAGATTTGGAAAATTAGGTAACTACAAAACACACTAAGTACTCTACAGAGCATAAAAGCAATTTGATAATAATGGGAATTTGATTTTATATGGTATCATGCATAGTCAGTACTGACTATAAAATTATCAATATAAAGGTGCTAACCTTCTCAAGGTTTTGAGATAAACACATGTGATCAATGATCTCTTTTAACAAGTTTAGTAGTAGTGTATGTGTGGGATTTATACTTGTTTAAACTTATAAAAATCTTGAGAAAAATACAGCAATGAACATGTTTGTATTTTGGCAGGTGGATTCTGTCCCAATTGAAATCTAATTATTATCATTTATTCTAGTTTTTACAGGATGGCATGCAATTTTTCAAGCAAATTTTCTTTATTACAAAATCCATCATGAAGTTTTCTATAAAAATATTTCTCAGTACTTAACATCATTGCAGAGAACAAAAGAATAACTCAACAAATGATAAATTACAGTTAAGTGTCTGAGTAATTTTGGCAACCATGTATTTTCATCTCAGTATATTATTAATTCCACAGAATATTTTTTGCATATGTTTAGAGACGGTAGGTTTATAGAAATTTTATTCCTTTATATCAAACTTAAGTAGCCCAAAATATACTAGCAGAAAGCATAATTAAATGGTGGTATATAAAACTGCTTTAAAATATTAATAAAACAAAACTAAGTTAAATGAAGAGACAATAAATATATAAAGGGTTATGAAAACCAATTTCCATTCTGAACAGCAATAATTTAGAGTGAGTTTTTATTTTGAAAAACATTTCAACTACATACCTAAAGGTATAAAAATATGTTGTTTCCTATTGAAAAATTGCCAGTTAAATATCCTTGCAATAATTACAATCATTGAATGAGAAATAAATAATCCCCCAAATCAGTATAGATACTACATAGTACTTTTGCAAAATTAAATGAGAACTAGCTAAGGACAAGATATTCAATTACTGCAGGCTGGCCAGTTTTTTGATGATCTGAAATAAAGGCAAGAAAAATAATTTTCTGATGCCATGTCTGTGATTAATAAAAGTATAGAGAAATCGCTATGCTAAAATTTAGCATATACGAGGCAAAAATATTATATACTAGTTACAGGTTGCTACAGCAATACTATGACAAAAGAAGGAGGCTAGTTTTGTAAGAAAACATGAGTTTATTAATGTAATAAATATAATATGAAATCAAACTAGATAGAATGAAAATTACTAATGCACGTTGTGTCCAAATGATTGTAATATTCCAGAGAGAATTTTAAAGAAAATGGAATCACATCTAACATAAATATGTGTGAATTTAAATTACAGCTAGTTTAAGAATCACCAGTGCATGTAGATGCTATTTACATAAAGTTTGGGCAATGTAAAATAAGACTGAATACTCCAAAATATTAATAATTATTATAAAAATTTATAAATTATTGTTAATATTATTAGAAGAATATGTATTTATGTAATGATCCCATCAATATATTCTTTCTGTACATCATGTTATTTTCTGTCTAACTTTAATTATTTGCTTCAGTGGGACACATCTTGCACACAATTCCTGAGAAATATAATATGAAAGACAAATTGAGAGTTTGCATGTTTCCTGAGATGTTCATCTTAAATCCACTTACATAATTTTGCATGCTGTCGAGTTACACCACAGAAAAAATACTCTAGAAAGACCTGTGAAGACATATTCAGTTTCTTCCAATTTTCAATTTTGTTGTTGAGAATACTGGGTCATTCCGCCTCAATGATTAATTTCCCATCTAGTAATTTGTTCAGATCTCTTTTCTTTGGGATCAGGCCTAATTATGTTTCCTATGAAAAAATCATTAGAACCAAGAACTAAATTATTGTTCTTGGAATATTCATATTACCATAATAAACTATTAAAATTATATATACATACATACACACAGACACAGAGAAATATAAGCCACACATGATATGGTAGGTCCTATGCTGCTTATTGTCCAATAATTGAAAGTAGTGTTTAAAGAAGAACTAAATATGTTCTGAAATACACCTCCTGCATAGCAAGCCTCTGTATTTTTAGATTTCACCTTATTACAAACGAATCTAAAATTGTGAATTTTTCGATTTTGTTTAAATTGACAAGATATATTTTAGATGTGAGTGGAATTGCTAATGATTTAAAGTGACATGATTAATTGTAAAAAGAATGATTCATTGGTCACATAATCTGATTTCAAGACTTTAAACTACAATGCTTAGGAGAGTGTGACATCTATTTCAGTCCATTTGTGTTTTAACAAAGTACCTGAAACTACTTGATTTGTTTTAAAAATGGAATTTATGTTCTCACAGCTCTGGAGTGTAGAAAACCCAAGATAAAGGTACCAGGAGATTCAGTGTCTGGTGAGGACAGCTCTTTGCTTCCAGGTTGGTGTCTCTTGCTGCATCCTCACAGGGCAGAAAGGAGGAAAGCTGTGTCCTCACACCAGAGAAGGAGAAGAAAGGCAAAAGGGCCAGGCAGCTGTCTGAAGGCTCTTCTGTAAGGACATTTAATCCTATTCATGAAGGCTGAGCCCTTATGAATTAATCGCTTCCTAAAAGAACACCTCTTCATGCCATCAGCTTGGGGTTTAAGTTCCAATAGATGAATTTGGAGGGTCATATACATTTAAATCATAGCAATGATGCAACACAATTCATAATTAAAAAAAAAGTTAATTTAACCCAAGGCAGAACCTATAAAAAGACCCACAAGTTTAGCCGGGCGTGGTGGGGGGCGCCTGTAGTCTCAGCTATTTGGGAGGCTGAGGCAGGAGAATGGCGTGAACCCAGGAGGCGGAGCTTGCAGTGAACTTACATCGCACCACTGCACTCCAGCCTGGGCGACAGAGGGAGACTCCGTCTCAAAAAAATAAATGAAATTAAATTTAATTAAAAAAAAGACCCACACATAGAGTCAGCTGATTTTTGAAATAGGTAACAGGACACTTCACAGGGGGTAGGAAGTGGGAGAAAAATGATTTCAACATAATGATGCTCAAATGACATATTAATAAATATAACAATGAAATTTGACTACTATCTTAGGCCTTGAACAAAAATTAATTTGAGCTGAAACACATACCTAAATACAGAAGCAAAACCTATGAAACTTCTAAAGGTGAATTCAAGAGTATAGATTTGACACCTTGGGGAAAGTAAAGACTCCTTACAAATTTCATGAAAATCACTAAATAAAAAGGAAAAAAATGGTAAATTAGACTTCATTAAATTTACATTTATACATAAAAAATTGAATATAAGAAGATTAACCATGATCTCAGAAATAATATTCTTCACAAATTTAGTTGAGAAAGGTATCAGATCACAATTGCATAAAACTTCTATAAATCGATAAACCCATATTTACCCCATTCAATAAGTAAGCAGCTAACATTTCAAAAACAAAAATATAGACTGGCTGATAAGCCCGTGTACATTGATATTCAACATCATTAGTCGTTAGGGAAATGCAAATGAAATGAGTTATAATTTCACATCCACTGAAACAGCTAAAATTTAGAAAAAACTGACAGTGTAGAATGTTGATGAGCCTATGACACAAGCAGAACTTGCCTTCATTGAAAGAGTCTATCAATAGTACATTCATTTGGGAAAATCATTTGTCAGCTTTTTATGAAATTAAGTGTAAAGTTACCCTATGGTCTCAAGTTTTCAATAGAAATAAATTTATAAATAAAGTAAAATATTTTTATAGAAATGTCATAACAGCTTTATTAATCACAATCTAGGAATAACTCAGATTCTCATAAATAGAAAAATTAACAAATTGTGGTATTTCCTATAGTGAAATAATACATGATAGTAAAAATGAATGTACTATTCATAAATGCAGTAACAGGGAGGATCGCAAAAGCATTATTAAATCCGAGTAATACAGAAAAACACAAGCTACAGACTATGTAATTTAAACTGGTTTAAGCCTTGAAGAAATACATTTTATATTTGTGGTAAAGTGATGTGGTGATCTCTAGGTCAATCATGTCCTCAATAATTAAATTTGTTTTTGCCTCAGTGCTTGGATACCCACAATATTGGTCTTATCCTAAATCTTTTCTACCTTGTAGCTATAAGAGGGCTACCCTTAGAAATCATGCATTTTATTTACTTGCAGTAGAAAGGAGGTACTGACTCCTGTGACTCTCTTAAGAACAAGAAAATGTTTGCCCCAGAAGCCCACTAGCAGACGTCTTCTTAGATTTTATTGACTTAAAAGAGTTAGACTTCATTCTGTATCCAACCATCACTATTATGAGAAAAGAGATTGCTTTGATTGACTTACATTGAATGACTCAACCTGTGGTAAAATTGAATGGAAAAATAATTTCCCAAAAATGATTTAGAATTAGAACACATACATAACTACCATCTTAAAGAATATATTAATAGATTGCTATCAATGAAGGATTACCAGGATTGGAGACACCAAATAGTCATTTTAAAAGGAAAATATTTTAGTTTAAAACATATTTTATGTGAGATTAAAGAAATCTATGTAAGCCAGGTTGGGCTAGCTAGTTTTAATTTTCAATATATATACCTAAATGTGCGCAATAGGTAAAGAAAGTACCAAGCATCTATAAAAATTATTTGTGAAGAATTTCTTTCTCATCATGAGAGCTGTGCTTCTCATAACCTGAGCATTATATAATTTTAAGGTTTAAGAGCTGTATCTATGCAATTAAAAAACATGTCTTGATTGGGATGATAGAGAAAATTACAAAACTCTTTTGGCTTTAGTGAGGACATGAGTCTTATTAGCAAAAGATAAAATAATAAGGTTTTCAAGACAAATTTGTTGTTTTGTACAGCAATTTTGGCTGTAAACATAGCATATCATCATCTGAAAGCAAGAGATCAAGTTTCCAGCTGTGTTGGAGGATGCTGGCTAGACTGCAGTTCAAAAATTTGAACCCACCTTGTACTTACATTATTGACATATAAGAATCAAGAAATGCTAGTTCTGAAGTGGCTAACTCTTTAAAAGCCATCTGCAATCACACTGGGTGGTGTGCTGGCAGTTGGTATTAAAAAGTCACTCAGCTCATTAGTGGTTCCAATTAGCTGATATGTAGTGGAACACCCTGGCAAGTTGTCTCAACTGCCATGTTAAATCTAGGCAGGATTCTCCACTATGGAAACTGCTAGTGAAGTGAAACAGGTGGTCCTCCCAGTGCAGAAAGTCACCTAGAGACTAATCAAATATCACTCAAATCATCTAGCATTCTGTTCAAGATATATAATGTGTCCATATAGGCATCCTAATCAAAATGTGGTATCATTCCAAGGCACTATTAACATTTAAAAATTGTAATTCAGAACATATTTTGATGTTTTGCTGTGTATATTCACAAGGGTTTTTAAATTAAAATCACTTTAGTTTGAGGAATGAAAACCCAGGCTTCTCCAATTAGATTATGAGATATTTATCTGATATGGTATTTCAAATACAATTGTGTGACAAATGAATATCACCAGTCTGTAAAAACAAAACCTTAACACTTGAGGCAAGTGCAGAATCAATATAAAATCATAAAGAAAGCACAATAATTAGTGCTTATAAACTAGTTATGGTGCCTAAAGAGAATAATGAGTAAACTTCATGTAATATAATCAAATATTTATTGCCTGAAATTATATCAAATGCTCTCATTTGAGTACTAAATTTCTTGTAATATTTTCTGTTTACATCACAAAGCCATCAAAAAGAAAATATATAGCATTAAGCAAACACACACACACACACACACACACACACACAGCTGTCAAATAAGAAAGAACAATAGCCATTTGTACTGTTCCTAAAAAGCAACATATGGTTTTGATATATGTACCTTTAGTTAAGCTGTATCACTTGTTTTTCCCTTAAAATCTAACAGATAGATTGAATTTCAGTAGGGAGAATTTACAAATATCAGTAATTACAGTAGAGAGAATTCACAAATATCGAGTTCTAAAATTTCACAGTAATTACCTGAAGGGGATGCTTCCCATGCAATTGTCTTACACAGATAAATAACGATATTAATGATGAAAATAATAGAAACTCTAAGAAACTTATTTTGAGTGAGCCTTGATAAAATCTACACTTTCTGGCATCCAGAGTTGTTATGGATTGAATCGTGTCACTTCAAAAATTCATATGTTGAAATTCTAATTCTTAGTTCTTCAAGTGCCTTTACAGAGGTAAGTAAGTAAAAATGACATTATTAAGGTGATTTCTAATCTAACATGACTGTGCACTTATAAGAAAAGGCAATTTAGACTCAGGCACAGACAGAGGGAAGAAAATATGAAGGCATTGAGAGTAGACAGTCATCTACAAGGCATCACAAGAAACAAACTGTCTTGACACCTTGTTTTCTGACTTCTAGCTTTTAGAAGTGTGAGAAAATCTTTTTGTTGTTTAAGCCACCTAGTCTTTGATACTTTTTTTTTGTTACAGCCCTAGCAACTGAACACAGCCTTACAGATAGAAACAAACACTTACAGATTATTTTAATAAGAATAATAAAAAATTGGCCACTGCTTTTCTATTGATACATTATAATTTACTAATATCTTTAAATATTTCCCTGAGATAATTTTATTACAATAAATATACATACAGGTGTATGCATATATTATTTTAAAAGGAGTAATAGCCTGTACAACATGTTATCTACTTTAAGATTTTATTGTTTGCTGGAGGTATCCTAATAAAATGACTGACATTTTAGTGCAAGACAGGTCTAGTGGATGTAGCAGATTTCAGATTTTTCCGATTAATTTTAATTAAAATAGAACATGGTCCATTCCCCCATCCTTTTTCAAAAATAAAATTTAAATTAGATTTTTATTATAGAGACTATCAACATCGCATTTAATGTCAAATGTATTATTTCTATTGATGATGTTAGCAGTTGTAGGAATATTGTGCCACTTTTTAACATCGAAAAGATAAACATCTAAAGATAGAACATCTTTAGATGTGTAAAATTCAACTAACTATATTTATATCATCATGACTTATTACAATATTCCTTTATGAAGTAATAATTATTATTTGTGGGAAAATGCACATATAAACTTTACCATCTTAAAGATTTTTAACTGTACAATCCAGTGGCATTAATACATTCATATTGTTGTTCAATCATCACCACCACCCATCCAGAGAACACTTTTATTTTGCAAAGTTGAAATCATGTACCCACTAAACATAAGTCTCCATTTCCCCTTCTTCTCAGCCACGATAATCATCATTCTACTTCCTGCCTGTATCAGTTTGACTACTCTAAATCTACTTTATGTGTCTATGAATTTATCTACTCTATGTACGTTATGTAAGTGAAGTCATATAGTAGTAGTCCTTTTGTGATTGATTAAATTGACTTAACCTAATGACCTCCAGGTTGATCCATGATACAGAATTTTCTTCTTCTTTAAGGGTGAATAATATTCTACTCTGTGTATGTGTATATGTGTGTGTGTGTGTGTGTGTGTGTGTGTGTGTTTATCCTGTTTTATCTATTTATTTATTTTTTGGGGGCAGACACTTGGGTTTTTTCTACCTTTTCTCTATTGTGAGTAATGCTGCTATAAACATGGGTGTACAAATATTTCTTTGAGTTCCTTTTTTAAATTATTATTTGGGTAATGTAAGCAGAAGTGGAATTGCTGGTAAATATACTTTTAGTTTTCATAAGAACCATGATACTGTTCTTCATAGACTCTATTTTACATTCCCACCAAGAGTGGTCAAGGGATCCAATTTATTCACATAAATTGCCAACACTTGTTATTTCCTGTTTATTAGGGAGTTGCTATCCTAATAATGGAATAAGGTGGTATATCACTGTGGTTTAAATTTGCATTTCTCTGGTAATTAATGATGTTGAACATCTTTTAATATACACATTGACAATTTGTATATACTCTTGGGAGAAATGTCTATTCAAGTCATTTTCCCATTTTAAAATTGGGTTGTTTGACCTTTTGTTGTGCAATTGTAGGAGTTATTTATATGTAATGGATATTAATCCCCTACCAGATAATTAATTTGAAAACATTTTCTCTCATTCCGTAATCTGCCTTTGTACTTTGTTGATTCTGTTCTTTAATGCACATTTTTAATTTTGACATAATGCATTTCATCCATATATTTTTTCTTTTGTTGCCTATGTTTTTTGTGCCATATCAGTGAAATCATTGCCAAACTGATGTCTGAAGATTTATATCCTGTGTTTTCTTTTTAAAACTTACAGTTTTAGCTCTTGTGTTTAGTCTTTGATCAATTTTGAGTTAATTTTTATATATGGTGTTAGGAAAGGGTTCAACTTTATTTGTCTGTGGATATTCACTTTTCCCTAAAGCATTTCTTGAAAAGACTGCCCTTTTCCCATTGAATGGTCCTAGAATTACTGCCAAAAATGATTTGACCATGTATGCAGGGGTTCATATGTGAACCCTCCACTATATTGCATTGGTGTATAATTCTGCCTCTTTGATAATACCACACTGATTTGATTTCTGTTATATTTGTAATAAGTTTTCAAATCAGAACGCGTGAGTCCCTCAACTTTGTTCCTTTTTTTTTTTTTTTTCTTTTTTGACACAGAGTCTAGGTCTGACACCCAGGCTGGAGCGCAATGGCACAATCTAGGCTCACTGCAACCTCCACCGCCCTGGTTCAAGCCATTCCCTTGCTTCAACCTCCCGAGTAGCTGGGACTACAGGCATCGGTCACCACACCTGGCTAATTTTTGTATTTTTAGTGGAGACGGGGTTTCACCATGTTGGCCAGGCTGGTCTCGAAGTCCTGACCTCAAGTGATCCACCCACCTCGGCCTGTCAAAGTGCTGGGATTACAGGGATGAGACACTGTGCCCGACCAACTTTGTTCTTTTTCAGGTGTTTTGGCTATTGTGTCCCTTCAGATCACACACAAATTTAAGGATTTTTATTTCTATTTCTGCAAAAATAATAGTAATAATAATGAGATTTTGAGAGTGATTACACTGAATCTGTATATCACTTTGGATAATACTAACATCCTAACAATATTACATTTTCCCCAATTGATATGAATGTTTTTTCCTTTTATTTCTGTATTCTTTAACTTCTTTCAGCAATATTTTTATAATACAAGTCTTTGACCTCCTTGGTTATGTTAATTCCTAAATACTTTATTTTTTGATACTGTCATAAATTAAGCTTTTTCTTAATTTCTTATTTACACCATTCATTGTCAGTGTATAGAAACGAAACTGATTTTTGTATGCTAATTTTATATCTTGCAACTTTGCTGAATTTGGTTATTAGTTCTAACAATTTGTATGTGTGTGGAATCTTTAGGATTTTCTATATATAATATCATCTCATAATTAAGAGATAATTTTTTTCTTAACAATTTGGATGACTTTTATTTCTCTTCCTTGCCTAGGACTTCCTGTACTTTTAAAAATTAAAGTAGGACAAGCAGGTATCTTTGTCCTGTTTGTAACCTAAGATAAAAATTTTTAGCATTTCACTTTTGAGTGTTACGTTAGCTGTAGGATGTTCATATATGACCTTTATTACATTGAGGTGGTTTCCTCTATTTTTAGCTCATTGTATGCCATGGGAAGATATTGAGTTTTGTCAAACGCTTTTTTTTTTTTTTTTTTTTCTGAGAGGGTCTTACTCTGTCACCCAGGCTGGAGTACAGTGAATCTTGGCTCACTGCAGTCTCATCCTCCTGGGCTCCAGCACTCCTCCCGCTCAAGTGGCCTGGACTACAGGTGCATGCCACCAGGCCTGGCTAATTTTTGTATTTTTAGTAGAGATGGAGTTTTGCTCTGTTGCTGAGGCTGGTCTTGAGCTCCTGAACTCAAGTGATCTGCCTACCTAGACCTCCCAGAGTGCTGGAATTACAGGCATGTGCCACCATGCTCGACCTCAAATGCTTTTTCTGTATCAATTGAGGTGATTACTTGTCATATTTTGTTTTTTCTTCATTTTGTTTATGTAGTAAATTACATTGACTGGTTTTTATTTACTAAACTAGTTTGCATTCCATAAATATATCTCATTTGATCATGGTGTATAATCTTTTTATTGTGTTATGGATTCTGTTTGCTAATTTTTTGATGATTTTTGCATCAATATTCATCAGGAGTATTGCTCTTTAATTTTCTTTTATTATTTTTATTTGACTTTAGTATCAGAGAAATGCTAGACTCATGGAAATAGTTTAGAAGTGTTCACACCTCTAATTTTTTGGAAAAGTTTGAGGATGATTGGAATCAATTCTCTAAATGTTTGGTAAAATTTACTAGTGAAGCCATTTAGTTCCAGGCTTTGAAATGAGGGTTCAAAATAAAATTCAGGCATATGGTCATCACAGTTCACCATGTTAAAGCCTAAAATGTGATTGATAACTATCTTAAAATTGTCATTCTCTGTCTTAAAATGTCAGTTTGCTTATTAGAAAAAAATTGTGTAGTTTGCACGAATGTTAATGTATACAAATTTGTAATAAATCTCCATGTTAGCCTTAATTTCTAAGCTTAAATAGCACAAGGCGGTCTTATGTGTTGAAGAGAGCTTCTCTCTCAAAATTCATAGGTAGAAGTCTTGACACTCAAAACCTCAGAATGTGATCTCATGTAAATACAAAGTATTTATGGAAATAATCAAGTTAAAATGAGATCACTCTTTTGAGCCCTAATCCAATGATTTGTGTCCCTACAAAAATAGGAAATTTGGATACAGTGACATTAAGAAAGGAAAGCTATATAATGAGACAAAGAGAAAATATGGCCATGCACAAGCCAAGGATGGAGGTCCGTCCTCATGAGGCCCCGACCTCAGAGGGAACCAATTCTGTAGACATTTTGATTTTTGACTTCTTATTTACAGAACTGTGAGAAAATAAAATTCTGATTTTTTGAGCCATCCAGTTTGTGGAACTTTGTTACAGCAACTGTAGCAAATTAACACATTGTTTGTAATGAAATACCTGCAGGATAATGTCATTAATTATTTCATCTTAAATGTGACTAAACCTTAAACCATTATAGTATATATTTTGTTCATGTTGAAAAACATAAATTTATTATTTAATGATAAACAATGTGATTTATATTGTTGTGTACATTTTAATGTCTTTACCGTTAGGAATACACATACTTACAGATATATGTTGATACTCTAATGATCCTGCCATGTTTGAAAAGCAAATTAAGAGCATTTTAAAGTAAGGTCATATTCCACCACATTTAGGAGGAGGGATTTTTTTTAATGGTATCAGAGGAAAAGCATACAGCTTATTAAAGGCACCCGATATACATTAAGACCTACATGATTTTAGTAGGATATAATGAAACATTAGCATATTAAACAGTAGTACAAATTGAAAATCGATTTCACTTGTAGAGAGTTTTGTTTTGGTCTTGCTTTGCCTTAGAATTACTTGTCCTGAATATTTTGGTTGTTGATATGTACTATTTCAATCAAACACGTGAAACATGACCATCTTATAGTGGGCCAAATCTTTTAGGCTGTGAAAGCTCAAATGAAAACTGAATCAAGGAGTATTTTCAAATAACACTATACTAAATATGTAATATTCTCAACAGTGCCTTTGTACAAATTGTAATTATTGAGGATTGTTTTTGTGGTATAATAACAATTTTTTAAAGCCACAATGAGAAGACATAGGCTCTCAAATTAATTATTCAGTGCTAATATCAAACATGTTCTTATTGGAACTTTTCACTGTTTCTTCTATTGATTCTGGAAAGTTCAGTTATCGGACTCGGTTTCTTATGGTACCAACCACTGGGGTGGAAATGCACATTTACACGAATTCTTTAGGATATTAGTTTGGATGTGCTCCATTTAGTTGTGCTCTGCCATTTTCTTGTGCATATATTCGAGACCATGTAAATAGATTCTATTGCTTTCCATTACTCTCCTACCATTCAATCTGTGATTTTGTAAGTAGGGAATTTCACTATAAAAATCAAAGAAACCTGCTTCTAAAACATATTTAGAAGCATAGAGTAAGTACCTAAATGTTTAAAATGCTTTAGTTGAGCACTATTTAAAGCATTAAAATGTCTAACAAACTAAATGATGGGGTTGTAAGAATTTCTAAGGTTCATGTTTGTTAAAAGACAATTATCACAGCAGTGTGGTTAAAGAAGCTATATAACACTTCAGTTAAAAGATTTTCTCACTAGCATTTTATCTTTAAGCTTGACATAGACATTTTGTAGGAAAATATATTAATCTATACTATTTTGTGCCCTTGGATACACTGTGAAACATATGAGGTATTTTTTAAAAAGAAAAAAGAAAACCTTTGTGTATGCCTATGCACATGTAATTGTATAAGATTATGAAGTTATACTTGTAAATAATTTAAAAGTATCTTATGTATTTGTAGTCTAACAAGTTAGGCTGCCACAATATTTCATGTGGCCAAAGGCATGAGACAAGGCATATTGTCAGTCCTCAATAATAGTTGCAGAGTATCAGCTTTTTGTGTATGGGAGTTCTCTGAGCCCAAATTCCCAAAAGATGATGAGAACAGAACCAGATTAGTTAAATACACTTAAATGTTGTATTATTTAAAAGCACTTAAATTTACACATATGTTGACGTACAGAGACATCCAAGGCCCTCTCCATTTTTAAAATCGAAAATGAAGTAAAGAATATCCAAGAAAAGATACGTCACCATAACTTTAAGGCAAAAAATCAAATCATGTCACAGAAAGTATACTATGTCTAAGACAAGTGTGACTTGACTGCTCCGTAATGATTTATCTCTAAGATCATAGCCTCAACCATGTCCATCCTATCACACTTTTCAGAAAGCAAATTCAAAAAAATAAATTCTTGTCAAAATCATTCCTGTACAAAATTTATTAAGCAGCCTATCTAGCTTAATAAACTTAAGCTTAATAAATTCAGTTCAGCTATAATGAGAAAAGATGGGTGAAATAAAACAAAACAAAAACTCAAGCACTCTGCTTTGTTAAGCAAAAGTCTGCAATAGTTAAGACCTCCTCAAAAATAATATGTTGTGAATTTTGTTTGGATATCACTTAAAATATTATTGCCTAGGAATTCATTTAGATTTTGGTGTCTGACCAGGAATGTATAATTCTGTCCATCTAAATCACTTTCTATCAGAGTCACAGTTCACAGTTACAAATCTTGCAAATCCACCAAATCACTGACAACTCCCAGACATTTTTCTTTTTTATTTTTTTCTTAGACTGAGTCTCTTTGTTGCCTAGGCTGGAGTGCAGTGGCATGATCTCAGCTGACTACAGTCTCTGCTTCCCGGATTCAAGCAATTCTCCTGCCTCAGCCTCCTGAGCAGCTGGGATTACTGGTGCTTGCCACCACACCTGGCTAATTTTTTGTGTTTTTAGTAGAGATGGTGTTTCACCATGTTTGCCACGCTGATCTCGAACTCCTGACCTCAGTTGATCTGCCCACCTTGGATTCCCAAAATGCTGGGATTACAGATGTGAGCCACCACACAGGGCCAAACATTTTTGTATTAAAGCACACACTAAGATGATAATATTTTATGGCCCATTAGGAGATGAGGCTTTTTTTTTCTGCCTTGAGGAAATCTCACTGGGAGATCAGGAGATTAAGAGGATTAGTTACTTGAGGCAAATGTTTACCATAAACAACATAATTGCACACCAGTAGAACATCAGATTTGGAAATAGCTACAATAGAACTAGTAATCTATTTTAGAGCTACACCAGGTACATCAAGGAGGAAAATTTGTAACATCCATATGAATATGTACCATTTATATATCAATTAATTATATTTATCCTCTTATACATTTGCTTATATGCACATGGAGAGGAAATAGAATGACAGTATTAGGTTCCATGGCTACAACAATAATAAACTTACTCTATGGAATTGTGTTGATTAAGGAGCAAAATTCAATTAGTATAACTTATCCTATAGAGATAAATGGTGACACTAAGGACACATATCTTAGTACAATTATTCCATTATTCAATCAAGAAAATTCCAATTAGTAAAGAAGAATTGAAGAAATCTTGAGATGTCTACATAACAAAATTGTATGTAGACATGAGCAAATAATGTATTAGAACAATGAAATTCACTTTGGAGATATTTCTGCAAGGTATTGTTAAATGTTAAAAAGCAAATTTCAACAAAAAACTAAAAGTTTACCCCGCAAAAATATGGTACCCCATTTTCACGATATTGATTCTTCCTATCCATGAGCATGG
>NW_012115055.1:7260239-7315992 GCF_000951035.1 Colobus angolensis palliatus | reverse complement strand
AAAAAAAAAAAAAAAAAGATGAGAGATCACTGAATATTATAAAAAGCACACACAAAAAAATTTTAAAAATAATAAGACTAAAATCTATAAAACTTCTGGAAAAGAGTATAGGGAAGGAGCTCCTGCCAAAGTAGTGACAATAATTCCTCTTTTGGATACCACACCAAAAGCTTGGGGGACAAAAAAAAAGTAAATAAATGAAACTACACTAAACTATAATGCTTCTACACACACACATACAAATAATAACATAAATGAAAGCACAGCCTATGAATTGGGAAAAATATTTCTAAACCATATACGTAATATATTAATAATCCAAGTGTATAATGAACTCATACAAGTCAATAGTGCAGAAACCAATAACCCAATTTTAAAAATGGGCAAAAATCCTGAATAGACATTCTCCGAAGAAGATATAGAAATGGCCAACAGGTATATGAAAAGGTTCTCAGCATCATTAATCATCAGAAAAGTGCAAATACAAATCACTTTGAAATACCACCTCACACCCATAGTATGAATATTACCACAGTCAAAAGATAACAAAGTCTGTCAATGACAAATGAATGAAGAAATTTTGGTACAATATATACCATGGACTATTTTTCAGCCCTAAAAACAACTAGCTTTTTGCCATTTCTCACAACATGGATGAGCGTGGAGTGCATCGTGGCAAGTAAACTAAACTATACATAGAAAGAAAAAATATTTCCTGATCTCACTTATATGTAAAATCTAAAAAAGAAATGTCAAATATCCAGAGATATAGAATGAAACAATGGTTACTAAGGGTGAAGGTTGGCTGTGGGAAGGAAATGAGAAAATGCAGGTCAGAGGATACAAAGCAGATGTAAAGGATGAACAAGTCTAGAAACCCAATGTAAAATAGGAGGACTATCCATAATAATGTTGTATTGTATTTGAAATTCATGCTGAATAAGTAGACTTTAGCTGCTCTTGCCAGAAAAATAAAATAATGAGTAACTATGTGATATTACGTGTATGTTAGTTGGCTTGACTGTAGTAACACTGTATTATCTTTGTATCTATGATCCTTTCTATTTTAATATTGTTGAATTATACCAAAAATTAGTATCGAATTGATTAATGCTTCTTGTATCTAATTTTATAATCCTAAGGACTTAGAGCTTTAGGTTGTAAGAGTTCACTTATGTTAAAAAATGCTAAAATGTCTTTGTATTATTTAATTAAATTCTACTTAGGCATATGCTATTATTTTCCCATATTTTGTAGAAATTCAATTGCTTGCATTTTAATGCAACTATTTTTATTAGACAAATTGGAAAGATTTTTTGGTTTTTATTCTGTTGTCTCCTACTAACTTCATAGTTGTACTAGCATTCGATCATAGTTTTAACATGTAAAAATTTCACATTCTCATAATATATTTGAATAATGGATGAATTGGTCATCATTTGAAGGTAGAGTAAAACTTATTAGTACAACTACTTGATCTAATATATTTATAGGGAGTACCAAGATGAGTATGTAGGGAGAGAGAAGGGTGGTATTATGTCTTCAAATTGAATTTGTTTTTGGTTTCATACTATTTACCATTGCTGCTCTCTTTTTACAGTTTGTTGTATTTTTTGTTCTTTTTGCTCATAGATACACAGATAATCCCACCTTATTGTTTGACATACAGAGTTTTAATTGTACAGTGGGTTTATCAGGATGTACTCCCATCCCATCATAAGTGGAGGAGGCTCTGATCTTACAGTGTTTCAACTTGTGATTTCTCTACAGTACAATGGGATTTACAATGAGCTTATTGGCATATAAACCCATTGTAAGTTGAGAAACATCTGTAGTCTTTCCTGCCTTTCATATGCATTCCATTTATTCTGTAACTGCTATTCTTGTACCTACAAATTTTTCTATGTCAAACTTTTAATTTATATTAAATATTTCAAAGACTTATTTGTAATTTTATTTTTTACTCAGTACTTAATTGGGAGTAATTATGCTTGATTTCTAACTTGACAGCATTCTTATATTTTTATTATATTTATCTGTGATTTCTACTTAACATTTTTACCATCAGGGAATATAGTATGTATGATAACAGTTACTTTTCTTGCATTGTAACAAAATAGCTTCGGAATTGTACTATCACTGATGGCAGCAGTGGCTGAAGTGGAGCAGCCGCTGTGAAGATGCTGGCTGCAGCATGGGAGGCATGGCCAGGGCTGCAGACTCCACAGAGTCAGTGGGATCCAGAAACAGGTGGGAGCCGCACCCGCTTCCAAGTTGGCAGGGAGGGATCCCCACCCTCCCAGGCACAGCCGCACCTGTCCAGCCTTGACTGAGGATCCGGGCACCCCTGCATCTCAGGGACCAGGGAAGCCTCCCCACCCTTGAAGGCTAGGAAGTGCCTGTTCCCATTGCCCAGCCTCTGCCTGTTCCTGGTGCCCACTCCAATTTTGGAGCAAAGTTGAGGCTGAGCCTGGGGGCTGTCACAACCTGGCCAGGTATGCACACATTCGGGGCAGTGCTGACGCAAAAGCCCCCGGCCACCTTGACTCCCTCAGAACTTTAGGCATTGAGGAGCATGGGAGACAGGGTGAGGTGGGTTCCTGAGGGTTGCTCTGCGTAGGCCTGGATATCATGGACATAATTGACGGCTGCAGGAGGCAGACAGTTTTCTCGGCAGAAAGGAGTGGGTCCCTTGTGAAGCCCCAACCTTCAAGCCAGGGATGGCCTGAAGAATTCAGGCTTTCAGTTCCAGGTGGAGTCTGCAGATAGGAGTAAAAACTTACAGTGCCTTCTCCAGGCTGGCCTGTGGCTGCCCATGGACCAATCAGCATGCACTTCCTCCATTCTGAGCCCACAAAAATCCAGGACTCAGCCAAACTGGAACAAACATCCAGACTGCCTACCTGCAGGGAGCAGCTACACACTATGAATTCTCCAATTTTTTTCCACTCTAATGTCCTTTTAATTTTAAACTATTTCTCAAGACATTTATTTGCTCCCACATCTTACTGTAGATGGTAAAAGTAGCCACATAGAAGACTAAATTCTTTGTTATCTGGATATTTTTTCTGCTGGATATCCTAGTTGATTGCTCTTAACTTCAATTAAGCTGACTCTCATGGACACAATTCAACTAAGGCTTTTGCTACTTTATAACAGGGGTGGTCTTTAGTCCACTGTCTATTACCTTCTTTTTCATTTCCATCTAAGAGCTCACCAGAATTACACTATGCTCTGTTCAAAGCAATGCAGGTTTTTTTCTAATTGGCTGCTACGAATTCTTACAGCCTCTACCCATTACCCAGTTCCAAAACCTCATTCACATTTTCAGATAATTGGAATAGCAATAGTCCCACTTCTCAGTGCCAATTTTGTGTTAGTCCATTGTCTACTGCCATAACAGAATACCACAGACTGGTTAATTTATAAAGAACAGAAGTCGATTTAGCTCACAGTTCTGGAGGCTGGGGAATCCAAGAGCATGGTGCCAGCACCTGCTCAGGGCCTCCCATGAAGGAAGGGAGGAAAGAGAAAGAGAGCCCCTGAGAGAGGGAAGGAAACAGACTTAACTCATCCTTTTTGCACTCCAGCAATAACTAACACACTCCCACAATAACAGTGTTAATCCATTCAAAAAGGCCAAGCCCTCATGAAATAATCACTCTTTTTATTTCATTTCATTTCATTTCATTTCATTTCATTTCATTTCGTTTTTTAGACAGAGTTTCATTCTTGTTGCCCAGGCTGGAGTGCAGTGGCAAAGTTTCGGTTCATTGTAACCTCCGCCTCCCAAGTTCAAGCAATTCTCCTGCCTCAGCCTCCCAAGTAGCTGGGATTACAGGTACCTGCCACCACGCCTGGCTATTTTTTTTTTTTTTTGTATTTTTAATAGAGATGAGGTTTCACCATGTTAGCTAAGCTTATCTTGAATTCCTGACCTCAAGTGACCTGCCTGCCTGGGTCTCCCAAAGTGCTGGGATTATAGACCTGAGCCAATGCACCCGGCCAAATAATGACTTCTTAAAGGCCCATCTCTAAACACTGTTAGGATAAAATTAAATTTCAACATGAGATATGGCAGGGACATTCATAGTAGCATCAACACGATATAACAGAGCCATATCATACATTTATATATGACTGATATTAACACAAAATATGAATTAAAGATTAAAATATATTGGCAGGATACATACATGTGAAAACATGTTGGCTAGTTTTAAACACACAGAGACACACACACACAATGAAATACTATTCATAATTGGTCAACTCACATATATCAGAAATACTTAAAAAGGGCTTTCTGTACCTGTGTGGACCCTTGCCAGGGTTTCAGAAGACAAGATTAAATGAGCAGGTGTGCTTCTTCAGGGTTCTCCTGTTTCAGAGAGAGAAGTTAAGAGTCCTGCAGTTTCCTTCACTTGGCTGACATTGATCGCCTGCAGTTAAGCTCTGTTTTCACAGATGAGATACTTCACCTTGTCTGGATATTGTCAACTGAGGATCTCCATGCCTGCTGGGCCAAGTACAGAAATATATTTCTTTCTTACCCTAACTCTGGCTTTAACTTGAGTTCAGCGTGTTTTCTCTTTTTGTCTCTAGGTAAGGCTAATCATTAATTTGTCTGAGTTGCCATAAACCATTTAATATATTTATGCTTTAAAATATTTAAAATTATCTAAACATGCTAAAGTCAGCAGCAAATGTCTGTGCATTCCTAATTAACATACCAAGAATTTTTTTAAAAATTAAAGACCAAGAACATTTTATATCTATGTCCAAATGATTGATAAGCTTCGAACATTGAGTAAAAAACATGCAATTGTCAATTAAGACCAAATAATATTAACTTCCATTCTTTCTTTTGATGTCAAAAACATTCTATTTTCACAAAACCATACATTTTCAGGAAGGAAAGGAAAGTGAAAGATCATCTACACTAGCTTATTCTCACATGCCTTGGCATTCCACATAATTACTATTCACTAACTGTTTAACAACTCAGTGATATGGATGTTACCACCTTCATCATGTAGATAACCTTCTGAAACTGTTTTAAGATGACTGTATTTGTCCATTCTCACACTGCCATAAAGAACTGTCGAAGACTGGGTAACTTGTGAAGAAAAGAAGTTTAATTGACTCAGTTCCGCTGGCTTATTAGGAAGCATTAATGAGGACCTCAGAAAGCTTACAATCATGGCAGAAGGTGAAGAGAAAACAAGAACATCTTCACATGGCAACGGGAGAGGGAGAGAGAGAGAGAAGGAACTGCCACATACTTTTAAGCCATCAGAACACATAAGATGTCACTCATTATCATGAGAAGAGCAGGTGGAAAATCCGCCTCCATAATCTAATCACCCTTCACAGGTCATCTTCTCCAATTCAGCATAAGATTTGGGTGGGGATACAAATCCAAACCATATCAATGTCAGTTCTAATTATTATAAAATTTTTACGGCATTAAACATACAAATCTGTTTTCCAATACTCTATTATTCATAGTCCCAGATAAAATATCTAAACCCTCATTGTTGTGACAGATTTTCAAATATTTGAGAAGTTATGTTTGTCTGAAATCTTATCCTGCCTAAGAAGATCCTATTCCTTTAGAACCTCTCTATGATGAGGCTTCTTTTACTTTCTCTATCTTCACTGCTAATGTTTGGAAAAATTCCAGCTTAACAATATTCTCCTTTAGCTATAACTCTCAGAACTGTGTACAGCACTCACTTTGGAGTCTGATAACCAAAAATAAGAGCAGATATATTAGAATTTTAAGAAAAATATATGTCATTACATGATGTTATCATGATAAATCCATTTTATTCTTTCCCTTTGAAAATAACACAATGTTTATACTACTTATCTGTGTTTTGTCTACATTTTGCAATGCAAAACACACAATATGTTATCTGTGATAATAAAAATAGGCTTTTTATTTTTTATCTGTGATAATAAAAATAGGCTTTTTTTTTTATTTTTAACACCCATATAATAATGTTGAACTTACAAATTGTACTTGTTACGAACTCCTTGTTTTTAACTTTTATTTTAAGTTCAGGGGTATACCTGCAGGTCTGTTACATAGCTAGACTTGTGTCATGAGGGTGTGTTGTACAGATTATTTCATCACCCAGGTATTAAGCCTAGTATCATCAGTTATTTTTCCTGATCCTCTCCCTCCTCCCAACCTCCGCCCTATGAAAGGATCCAGTGCGCGTTGTTCTCCTCTACGTGTCTATGTGTTCTCATCATTTAGCTCCCACTTATCAATGAGAACATGAGGTATTTGGTGTTCTGACCCCGTGTTCATTTGCTAAGGATAATGGCCATATTATCTCTACCCAGTAAATTTTCGACCTTTAATATATGAGTTATACTACATTTCAAACTTAAAAAAAAGTTTTATCAACTTGCCATATTTAATGTATTAGTGACATCTGGGTTTATGCCCAATGCCAATTATTTAAAAAGTCTTTCTAGATTTATTTTATGTAATTACTGACAGGTGGAGTCTCACTATGTTGCCCATGCTCTTCTCAAACTTCTGGGCTCAAGCAATCCCCCTTTTCAGCCTCCGGTATAGCTGGGGCTTCAGGTGTGTGTCACTGGGCCTAGATCATATTTATTTATTTATTTTGAAAGGAGAAGCTTAAGGAGACAGATTCACTAAACTGTTTTTCTCTTTCTTTGTATTATCAGAATGTAGCAATATTTACTTACCATGAAATAATAACTTTTGAATAGAGAGTATTCGATTAGGATATTCTTGTCCATTCCTCATTAGTCTTTCAATAGGAATTAGCTACCTATGAGTTTACGTAACTGAATTAAGAGTCTACATTTTAAAAATGTCCATAAAAGAATCTTGTCACTACTAACTTCACAGTGACAATGCATTTTTAATTCACTAAAATGGAATTTTTAACACATTCTCTTTTTCCATTTCCCCTTTCCACTGTCTCTCCCTATTTTTACCCATACAGTTCCTTTCTGCCAAATAAATTTTCCTGAAGCTCAGCTCTGATAAAAATATTTACCAATGAGAAAATGTATCTGACATAAAAGCCTCATTAATAATTATTCTTAATACTCCATTTATTTTTATATTTTACCATACGTCTGGGATACATGTGCAGGTTTTGTTCCATATGTATACATGTGCCATGATGGTTTGCTGCACCTATCAACCTGTCATCTAGGTTTTAAGCCCTGCATGCATTAGGTATTCATCCTAATGCAATCGCCCACTTAGCCCCCCAAACTCTGGCAGACTCCAGTGTGTGATGTTCCCCTCCCCAGGTTCATGTGTTCTCATTGTTCAAATCCTGCATATGAGTGAGAGCATGAGTGTTTGATTTTCTATTCCTGTGTTAGTTTCCTGAGAATGATGGTTTTCAGCTTCATCCATGTCACTGCAAAGGACATGAACTCATTATTTTCATGGTTGCATAGTATTTCATGGTGTATATGTGCCACATTCTTTTTATCTAGTCTATCATTGATAGTCATTTGAGTTGGTTCCAAGTTTTGCTATTGTAAATAGAGCTGCAATAAACATATGTGTGCATGTGTCTTTATAAAAGAATAATTTATAATCATTTGGGTATATACCCAGTAACAGGATTGCTCGACCAAATGGTATTTCTGGTTCTAGATCCTTGAAGAATCACCACACTGTCTTACACAATGGTTGAACTAATTTACACTCCCATCAACAGAGTTAAAGCATTCCTATTTCTCCACATCCTTGCCAGTATCTTTTGTTTCCTGACTTTTTAATGATCACTATTCTAACTGACGTGGGATAGTATCTCATTGTGGTTTTGATTTGCATTTCTCTAATGACCAGTGATGATGAGCTATTTTTCATATATTTCTTGGCCACATAAATGTCTTCTTTTGAGAAGTGTCTGTTCATATTCTTTGCCCACTTTTTGATGGGGTTGTTTGCTTTTTTTCCTTTTAAATTTGTTTAAATTCCTTGTAGATTCTAGATATTAGATCTTCATCAGATGGATAGATTGCAAATATTTTCTCCCAATCTGTAGGTTGCCTTTTCACTCTGATGATAGTTTCTTTTGCTATGCAGAAGCTCTTTAATTTAATTAGATCCCATTTGCCAATTTTGGCTTTTGTTG
This sequence comes from Colobus angolensis palliatus, assembly GCF_000951035.1. Classification (NCBI taxonomy): domain Eukaryota; kingdom Metazoa; phylum Chordata; class Mammalia; order Primates; family Cercopithecidae; genus Colobus; species Colobus angolensis. Next base: position 7,307,842 of record NW_012115055.1, on the reverse strand, counting down.
CCATTGCTTTTTGGTGTTTTAGTCATGAGGTCTTTGCCCATGCCTATGTCCTCAATGGTACTGCCTAGGTAGGGTTTTTATGGCTTTAGGTTTTTAGTTTAAGTCTTTATTTTATCTTGAGTTAATTTTTGTATAAGGTGTAAAGAAGGGGTCCAGTTTCAGTTCCCTGCATATGGCTATCCAGTTTTCCCAGCATCATTTATTCAATAGGGAATCCTCTCACCATTGCTTGATTTTCTCAGGTTTGTCAAATATTAAATTGCTGTAGCTGTGTGATGTTATTGCTGAGGTCTCTGTTCTGTTCCATTGATCTACTGTTTTGGCCCCAGTACCATGCTGTTCTGGTCACTGTAGCCTTATAATATAGTTTGAAGTCAGGTAGCATGATGTCTCTATCTTTGTTCTTTTTACATAGGATTGTCTTGGCTATACAGCCTCTTTTTTGGTTTCATATGAAATATAAAGTTTTTTTTTCTAATTCTGTGAAGCAAGTCAATGGTAGCTTGATGAGAATAGCACTGAATCTAGAAATTACTTTTGGTATTATGCCCATTCTTACGATATTGGTTCTTCCTATTGATGTGCTTGAAGTTTTTTTCCATTTTTTTTTGTGACCTCTCTTATTTCCTTTAGCAGTGGTGTGTAGTTCTCCTTGAAAAGGTCCTTCATGTCCCTTGTAATTTGTATTCCCTAGGTATTTTATTCTCTTTGTAGCAATTGTGAATGAGAGTTCACTCATGATTTGGCTCTCTGCTTGTCTATTATTGGTTTATAGAAATGCTTGTGGTTTTTGCACGTTGATTTTGTATCTTGAGAGTTTGCTGAATTTGCTTATCAGCTTACAGAGTTTTGGGGCTGCGACGATGGGGTTTTCTAAATATACAATCCTGTCATCTGCAAACAAAGACAATTTGAGTTCCTGTCTTCCTATTTGAATTCCCTATTTTTAAAATTATATAAATCTTAACTCTTACCAGTCTCTTCAATATTGGAGAAATTCTCGGAACCATAAGTTTTTACCCATTCTTCCTCTTCTGCAATAGAACACAACCTACTTAAAAATCACAGGACCTCTGACAGTTTTTCTGGCTTTCGCTTGGTGTAATTGGCAACAATAACACCTTGATTAGTTACACTGGTGGAACTTAATGTTAAGCACTGTATAAATTTTAAAAAGATATGCTCCAAAGGTTTAGTAATATCCTTTTAATATTTTCATCTAGAAAGACAGGATTTAAACCTAGGTCTCACTCATTTCAGTTACTGTATTCATCAGTGTTCTCATTTTCTCTAACGCCCTCCTACAGTAGTTAGTGATTTGTTTGTACCATGTTCTTTCCCAGTAAGTGACAACACACACAGAAAACCAATTATAGCTAGATTATCTTAGACAATGAAAAAAAATGGTTCTCACACTTTTGTTTGGTTTTGTTTACTCCTACTTTCCCACTCCCCATCCCCATACATTTTTCTAGTTGTCAATGTCACCCTTGCTTTCCCTGCCTTTTCTCCCTCTTCTCTCCCTTTCTCCCACCTCATAATTCAACCCTGAACAAAAATAGTTACTTTTTCAATTTTCTGTATGCACTAATTAGAAAAGAGTGGGTCCACTTCTTCCTTATTTTTTTCTCAAATTATTCTACATTTTCTGAATTGACCTTCAAGACTGTCATGACTTAAACACTAGGTAGTCTCAAACAGATATTAGGTGGGTACAAAAGTAATTGTAGTTTTGGCCATTGAAAGTAACGGCCAAAATAATTGCAATTAAAATAATGGCCAAAGTAATTAAAACCAATGGCCAAAACTACAATTGTTTTTGCACCAAACTAATATTACCTGCTTTATGACAAAAAACATCCTAGCTGCCTTCCTATATTACCTAGTTTACTATATCATTTTAATTTTTTATTGTTCAAACCATTGAATATTCTTTAAGCTTTTGAAATTATGATTATTATATATTAATTAATGATTTAATATTAAATTTGAAAGAACAGATTAGGGGTTGCTAGCTAGAAACTATTTTTGTAAATTTTTTTTTTTTTTTGAGACGGAGTCTCGCTGTGTCGCTCAGGCTGGAGCGCAGTGGCCGGATCTCAGCTCACTTGCATTCTCCTGCCTCAGCCTCCCAAGCAGCTGGGACTACAGGCGCCCGCCACCTCGCCTGGCTAGTTTTTTGTATTTTTTAGTAGAGACGGGGTTTCACCGTGTTAGCCAGGATGGTCTCAATCTCCTGACCCCGTGATCCACCCGTCTGGGCCTCCCAATGTAAATAATTTTTTGTGTGTATTTTGGTGGGCCTCAGAAATTCCTCAGGAATAGTAACTGTTTTATAATTATTTCTATTTCTCAACAGTGCCTACCCAAGACCTCTTTAAAATAAAAAGGACCACAGAAATTTTAAACATTATTGAATTATTTATTTATTGGTAACCGTGTACTATACTAGTTTGGCATTAAATATCCCTCTAGATACTGTATATTTCTATTGGTGTCATAATTATGAATTAATTATGTCATTTTCTTTAGAGAATGTTCTAGTGTGTTTATATTGTCTATATCTTATATAATGAATACCAAGTCAATAAGCAGTCTTTCATTTATAATGTGTATGGAAAGATTATCGAGATACATTATATAAATAAGGATGATTGTTAGAGTTAGTTTTCATAATCTTAGTGTGATTAAATTATGTTAAATAGGTAAAATGCTTATAACAACTACTTACCTTGCAATGATCTGGTAGAATAAAGTAATTTACTTAATAAATATGTATAATATTTAAATTTCATACTTACATCTTGACTGGAAAGAAAAAGCATATAAAAAATAGTGAAATTGTGACATTGTTGCCATTTTGAATGACATTTTACTGAAGTTACTTAGTACAGATCTATTTTTAAGTTATATAATAATTTCTGGTATTTGTAGGCTTATTTATTAACGTTTTAAAATTGTCATATTCCCAATACATTTGGAAGATACAAATTCGGAAAATGCTGAATATAGTAATCAATATCTCCTTAGTAATTTTGGCTTATTAGCAATTTTACTTAAGAAATTTTCCCAAACCACCCAAAAACCTCAGGAACGGACATAAATCAATGAGAAAGAAAATGAACAAATAATAAGTAGAATAAAAATAATTGATATCTAGTTAAAATTTATTTTGTTTAGATATGACAACTCTATAGGAATTTTACATTTCAGTAATTAAAATGTGATGATACCATATTTCAAAAATAAAAGATTATAGTAAGAGGCATCTTTCTCAAAATTAATCACCTGTGTTTCCTCTGCAGGCTGTGTGAGATCATATATATACATACTTCATTTTATTCATAGACTGAAAGTTAATAAAATATATTTCATCTTCTTACTCTTTGTCTCCTAGCTTTTACACATTTGTTGTCATATATTATTAGAAAGTTATGTTCCTAATCTTCTACATTAGTCATTTTATTATTTGTTTAACTTTTAAGCTCAGGGGCACAAGCACAGATTTGTTACACAGGTATACTTGTGCCATGGAGGTTTGTACAAATTGTTTCATTATTCAGATGTTAAGCCTAGTACCCATTAGCTACTTCTCCTTCTCCTCTCCCTCCTCCCACTCTCAACCCCAGGAAAGGTCCCAGAGTGTGTTGTGCCCCTCTGTGTGTCCATGTGTTCTGATCATTCAGCTCCCATTTGTAAGTAAGAACATGAGGTGTTTGGTGTTCTGTTCCTGTGTTAGTTGACTGAGGATAATGACGTCCAGCTCTATCCATGTTCCTGCAAAGGTCACAATTCCATTTTTTGAGGGTTGTATAGTATTCCATGGTGTATGTGTACCACATTTTTATTTTATTATAATTACAATTTGCTTAGTTATTCATCTACTGACAGTTTATATTAGATTTATTAGTAATTAATTACTTAGATCATTTATATAATGATTTATTAGGATTTTTTTGGGAAAGCATCCAAAATGCTTTTTTAGAAAATAAAATAGGGTAAATTGCTAACAGTGAAACTGATAAAATGTATATTATAAGGTCACTTTAAATTTTTGACTTTTATTGCCAGAGTTTTGAAATACTATACACGCTTTTATAATTTTACACACAACCCTGCCATAATAGTGAATCTTAATTTTTGATTAGCATTTAGTTAATTCGATAAGCCAATTCTATTTTGTGTTGTAGTAATGTTCTTTTATATTGAATTTATTATTGATTTGTATTATCTTCATAAATTAAGAAAATTAGCTATTGTCCATTCATTATGTTAAAATATCTATTCTTACAATACCATCTTTTCAATTTCACTTAATGTATTTTTCATATAAAAGTTTTTGATTTCATGTAAAGACATTAAAGTCTTTATGACTTCTTTTGTTAGTGTCATCCTTAGCAAACATCCCCCAAATTATTATTATGCATAAATCCTCTGACTCTTACTTTAATATAATTTCTTTCCAAGTTACAAATATTAGTATTACAGAGAGGCAGAAACTTCATAAACATTTTAAGCTGGTCCAGATGGTCCAAACTAGATTCATCAGATTCCGGCAATATCATTACAAATAGACATGAAAGAGAAACAGTGATAGCACAAGTTGTTCTTGTTGCATAGATTGAAAAGCATTAATAAATCCCTTTTTTTACATTTGCCGTCCATTAATATTCAATATCTGAGTCCCTAAACGTAGGTCTTTAACTAATGTTAAAAATCCTGAAGCCAAACTTTGATACCCAATCTCTGAACCTCTTCTTGAATTAAGTGTTGGTAAGAATTTGGAAATTTGAGGTTTTATTGTCAAAGTAATTTCATGTCAGGAACATATAAAAAATTATTTTCAAATACAAAAACAGACACCTGAAGCAAATCAAAGCCACATCAAAAGTACATCATTACCTTAATTTAATATACCATCTAAAATGTGTGGTTGAGAATTTTTTTTTGAAAAATGCAAGCCTGTATACACTTAGTTTAAAACCACGGTCTATTATTTAATCACAGAACATTAAAAAACAAACAGCCTATGTACCCTGAAAAACACTATACATATATACATAATATATACAGAAATACATATTTCTAAAATAGTCTTAAACACTCTTAATGTTCTATTCAGTAGTTCTGCATCAGATAAAGCACTGAAAACACTAATATCCTAATCATATAAATACTTCATCATTATCTAGGCTTTGGGTTCCAATGTCATATGATGGAGAATGAACTCTTATATATTTCCTCGTTGGGCATAATAAAATAAACACATCTACAACAATTTTGGCTTAACAAAACCTTCATCTTTCCAGCATGTTAGCATACCTTTGGTGCCCTTTTGACCTGGCATTTACATTTTCTAATGTTCTGTAATAATGCATAAATTGACTTTATCATTTTAGGAGAGCTATTTAATTACTTATTTTTATTTATGCATTTATTTGTTATTATTTTGTAACTTGATAATAATATCTATAGCTGGACAGTCATCAGAGGTTAATTCATTTTCAATCTTTAAAACATTCATGATTCTTAAATTTGCTGAACATTTCCACACTTGCTTTGAAACACAATTTCTTCAAAATATATCATATCTTTCCTTCATTGCCTTTGCCTTCAGAACATTGAAGATGTGCAATCCTTTCGCAGCAGTAACATAGTGATCATGGCATCTTATTGTAATTGTGATCATCAAACCACAGCAAATGTCTCTCTCTCTCTTTCTCTTAAAAGTTATGCTCAAAACAACCAGTGAGAAAAGCATGCCAGAGCTAAAAATACATGTATTTTTCCTTTTATTTTTCCTCCAAAAGAACAGTTTGTGCAAAACTGTGCAGATACGAATGGCCAACCTTATGGTTGTTTTGAGTTTGGGTCTCTAGATGTATTAATTACTTCCAGCTTTTCCTGTTAAGTATGAGTTTTACACTTAAAGATACATCTCCTATCTTCCCAGCCTTTTCTGATTTCTGAGAACGTATTTTAGCTCAATAAGTTGAGGATTATAGCAAGAGTGCACAACCCACTTAAAAAGCAAACATAAGGCCCATTCCTCGTAAAACGCGACTGCAACGCAATCTACATTCTTCCCTCTCAGCTAGGAGGCAAATTAACATTATACTGGCATCTACATGTATATTAACATGTAGGTGTATACATCAAAAATTAAATTTTAGATATTTTGAAAGGAAGTTCATTGAATAGCAAGAGTTAAAATGTGACGGGTACCTGTATGTTTCTGATATATGTATAGACCACTCAATTTCAAGATACAACTAAATTAAATGTTTCTTTATTGCTTATTTTTTACTTGTTGTAGACTTTTTTATGAATAACAATTTGACATATGTTGCATTTCCATTCACTGCATTTCCCTTCATCGTTCCTTATTTTATTCATTTCTAATTAATTCTGGGATAGATTTCCTGGAAAAGTACCACTACTGAGTAAATTTAATGCATAATTGATTTTTCTTTTTACAAATTTGATTTACATATTTAATTTCATGTGTTGGTTATTATATTTGTTTTTGTTGCTAAATTCATCTGTCTTCTTTTTAACCTCAGTTTTCCATCATAATACCTCACTTTTAATTTTATTTCCATAGATTTAAAATAAATTGTGTTGAACATCACCTGGATTTAGCTCCAAATGGTTTAATTGAATATATATACATACGTAATTTTATATATACATAATACATGTGTAATAGTAATATATAAATAATTTTTAGCCCCAGGTTTCATGTGCCTGTGATTGAAAACTTTATATGGTGATAGTATTTGAAAATGTTTCTTATCCTGCTACATTGCAAATAATCTATTCTGGGTTTTCTTCCTTACATCAATTTTTATAATTTTGTTAAATAATCAAAACCTTCCAATTAAATATTGCATTATTAAATCTATTTGATTCTTTAACATTCAAAACTTAACAATCAAGGTCCATCTTTCTTATTCCTTGAACAATGAATAGAATAAATCTTAACACTCATCTACAGGCTGCTGTTTTAAATTATATGCTGAATATATTTAAGATATATAAATTATTGATATTAATTTTATTTGTAATAGATAAATATTTTAAAATATACAGTACAGGTAAAAATACACAGTACAGATGAACTTGTTCTAATAATAATTTTTAAATGTGCTGAAAATGTACTTTGTACTATATCTATTACTAAGTGCTTACACACATTATTTTCTTCAATCCTCACCAAAATTTAAATAGATCAGAAATTTATATTTATAACTAAAGTTTAATTATAAGGAAATTAAGGCTTCAATAAGTAAGCTATAAAGCAACTATAGTTTAATTATACTTTAGCACAGGTTTCCCCAACCCCTGGACTGGTGCTTGGTTGCACAGCAGGAGGTGAGCCATAGCCAAGGTAGTGAAGTTTTATCTGTATTTGCACCTTCTCCCCATCACTCTCAATGATGTCTAAGCTCTGCCTCCTGTTAGATCAGTGGTGGCATTAGATTCTCACAGCAGGGTGAACTCTGTTGTGAACTACTCATGCAAGGGTTCCAGGTTGTGCATTCCTTATGAAAATCGAATGCCTGATGATCTGTCACATTTTCCCATCATCCCTAGTTGGAACCATCTAGTTGCAGGAAAACAAGCTCAGGGCTTCCACTGATTCTACATTATGGTCAGTTATATAATTATTTCATTATATATTACAATGTAATAATAACACAAATAAAGTGCACAATAAATGTAATGCACTTGAATCTCCTGAAACTATCTCCGTACCTCACCCTTCCCTTTGCCTGTGGAAAAATTGTCTTCCACTAAACTTGTCTGGTACTGAAAAGGTTTAGCAAATTGTGTTAGAAAAACCCATCTCAATATCTGCTTTAGCAAACCGTGTTAGAAAAATCCATCTCAATATTTATCCTCCTCTCACTGTGGACACATTTTGGGCCTAACAGTAAAGAAATGTATTCTCTCTAACCTAATTTTGAATATTTATTTATTTTTACTTATCATATCTCATATTTTTGAGTTTACATTCCTCTCATTTGTTTACACACTGTATATAGTAGAGCAAGTTTTGTTTTGTTTTTTAAATCAGAATTTGTGAAATACTTATCCATATGCTCTTGTTACTTACATGTCTTTTTAAACTTGGGAACTGTTCCACATGGACATCTTGTATTTCTGTCCTTGCCTACAGGAGCAGTATTTATTTTGGTCAACAGAAAATGAATTGTCAAAATATAAACTTTTGAGATCTAAAGCCACCACATTCATAAAACATTAATAAATTATCAGGAAGAAACATGATGAAGAAACTTCAAATTGGAAAAGAGCTATATTGACTGGTATTTATTTTGTAACAAATTACTCCAAATCTACTAGTTTAAAACCAAAGACACTTATTATTTTTCACATCTTTATAGGCCAAAGAGTCAGTTATTGTGGTCTGTCTAGGCTCAGGTAGATCTGCATGGTACTTGAGTGACTGGCAGCCTGGTTTCCCTCAAGGAACTCACTCATGTGTTGGCAGTTTGTTCAGTATCAGAGTGATGATCATGTGCCTGTCTTAAGCAGGGTATCTTGTACTAATTCATATGATGTGGTGGTAGCTTTTCAAAGAAGCAAGATAAGACATCTTCTTTGTTTAGGCCACATTTAAAAAAATATCTTCGGCAAAAGCAAGTCTCATGTCCAAGCCTATGTTCAAGGGGTAGAGAAATTAATAATGTATTCATTCACTTTGCTACCTAGTGAGAACTGACAGCATGTCAGAGAATCAGATGATCCTGTGTCCTAGGGACATATGAAGGGTACAGAATACATGGATCAAAGAACAGAGAACAATGGGTATCCAGACATCTCAGCAGGTGCCGCCTGGAGGCATGTCTATCTTTGGCAGAACAATGCACAGATAAGTCAATGTCAACATATTCTGTTGCCAATAACAAAATATCATCATAGATTCTTCTCTGGAACTTTATGCAGTCCTACAGAGATAGCTTTTTTGATCATGAATTCTGCTTAAATTTATGTAAATAATTGTGGATAATTCAGATCAGGTATATAAGTATATATACATACATGCCCAGACACAGAAGTGTACACACACACACACACACACAGCACCTAGCCTTAACTGTAGGTGTTAAACAAAAAGTAACCCCTGAATGTGAGATTCATTCTCACAGATAAGATATTCTTGTTCATCTTTCCAGAGAGTTTTTCAAATCAAATGTGAATGTGACCAGTGCTGCTTATACATCATGCAGGATTTTTTGGGAGCCTCCAGATGTCTGTGATACAAATTTAGACTCTTTCTTCAAATGAGTTAGAATGTCACATAAATAAAATTGATAACATTCAATGTACATTTACTTATTTAAAATAACTACACCACTAAACTTTCTATTTTAAATCAGGTATATAAGCAGTAGCCAAAATAAACATTGCAATGTGTTTTATATCTTGTATTTCTAAAATAAAGCTTTCATAATCAGATAGTTTCTAGAAATACAATTACCAAGTGTGTTATTTTCTGTGCACCTAGAAACTGTCTCCTAACAGCGCTTAAAAAATGATCTACTGCTTTGTTATTCTAATATCCAGTAAAATAAAAATGAACATCTAAGCATTGTAACAATATGTAAATCATTAAAAGAGTGCATTTTACTGTTCTTAAACAATGGCAAGGCTTTTATTCAAAACAACTCAAAATAACCCAGTAATGTAATATTTTTGTGTCTTTACTTAGATAAAAATATGTACAATCCCATAAAAGTGTTCATGAATTTACTTAACTCATGATTGCTGAATAAAACAGTATTATTTAAATGTTCTTAACATTGATTTTATCACCACAGAAAGCTCTTTCATACAACTTAATATGTGCGTGTGTGTTCAAAATGATATGTGTATTTATATATGTAAAACAATTTATGACCATTAACCCTACATTAGTAATTTTATCAATATGCAATAAGATTGATTTTCTTCTGTTTATCAGAGTAACAGGTCACATGCCCCAAATATTTTTACTATATATTATGATAAAATACCCATCTCGAAGAAAAAAGATTTCCATTCCTTAAATATATGTAGAGTTTATCACATCCAGGAGAATCTTACTTGGGCCAGAATTCATCATCTTTTTAATTACCAGTTTAAACCCATTAACGTTCCATTTATATCCAAACATTTATTTGTCTTAGAACCAAGCTCGGAGGTCATAAATAACATATGGATATCCTGATAATGAATGCATTTAACACTGTATTTCAATTCTATTTTAGTTTAGTGCTGTACATTTTCTTAAGAAGAAAAATACATATTTTCAAAATGATAAAGCTTATTAACTGATGCAGCTTTAATTTAAATATTCTTATTTGAAGAAGAAAAACATATAACTACACTGTCAATTATCCTGTCTTTTAAAAATACTTAGATTTTTGAATATATCTAGAAACATATATTCATAAGTTAAAATGGTAATTCTTGAGTTTCTTTCTAGTGCCAAAGGCTGAGGCATTTTTTTGGAAGTAGTATATACTGGAAAGAGAAGCAAAATGAGCCATTCACCATGGTTTCAGAGACACCACATTATTATTTCAGGGATATTTGCATTATGGTTTCAAGATTCAAGGAGACAAATACTATTTTCTGTCCATGTGTGTATGCTATATTAGTTTTTTTTTTTTGATGAAAAGCACATTACCATAAATTTAGCACCAAAAAAACAATATTTATTTATTAACTTCCAGGTCTGTAGGTCAGATGTCTGGGTACATCATAGCTGAATTCTCTAGTCAGCATCTCAAAAGATTGAAATGGCATTAACTGGGCTGTTTGCCTTCTGAATGCTGGCATAACTATTTCAAGTTCATTCAGGTGGTTGGCTCATTAATTTCTTTGCTGTTGTAGGATATAAGTTACCCTTTGTCTGCTAACTGTGCTGGTGATCACTCAGCAGCCTTCTCCACTAGCAGCTCACAGTATGGGCATTTGCCTTCTTCCAGACAAGCTGGAATTTGTCTTTGTGATTTCTGTTTTTAATTCTAGACAGGGAAAATATTGCTTTTGAAAGGTTCACCTGACTTGGGGAGGCCCATGCGGATAATCTTTCTACCTTACAATCAACTATGCTCTATAACATAACCTCATCAAAGAGGAAAATCTGTCATCTTTGCCGATCTGCAGATCATTCAGGACATATGCACCAAAAGAAGAGACATTTTGAAGGATATCTTAGTATCCTCCCAGACACTAATGACAGAATGTTAATGTAGGTATAAGAGATGTTCTTGTAAAAATTTTCTCTCCAAAAATTGCAACATTTTTGAGGACGTTTGGAAGGTTATGGCTGACTATACGACTGAAAGTTGAAAATGTGAATACTGATACGAATATAAAATTTGAATATCTTATCTCCTACTTTCCATTTTTATGTTTGATTCTTTGGCACTTTTGTAATAACACAACCAGTGTCATATATTTTATCAAAGTACTGATGATACTTATTTCAATAATGGGTGCTCATTTACAACAAATAATAATGTACTGCAAGGGACATTCAGATTCCATCTCTTACTAAAAGCAGTAAGCATTTACAATTCTGTAAAGCACACCAATTCTGGAATCTCTCTATTAAATTTTATTTCTACTTACAGACTAGCCAGTTCTTTCAAGAGCTCATTATTGTCTTGCAATATCTTATCAAATATATCCACTAACAACCAATACATACTATTACCTTCATTTTTTTCGAGATCTCCTACAGTTAGATTTTTTTTTCAATTTTAGTTGGCATGCCAAGATACTGTAGATAGCCAGGGAATTTGCCAATGATTAATGAACATGAATATTTTATTCCTCTATTAGTTTTTTTGCTGCCTACAAACTGAGTTCTAACTCAATACGACATAGATCAGATTTTTGCTTTTGTCACAATGGCTATAGGATGTCAAGTCTACACTCATTTTACATGCTCAGTGCCCATGGGGTCCTCCTTCCCTCACAGGGCCGTGAGCTTCTGGAGGTTGTTCCATCCTGTGCTGCCACATCTGGCATATGTGGCCTTCAAGAATGCTTCAGAAAGAAGAGAGTAGGCTCAAGGAGGCACACCTTTTATCTTAATGCCCCAACCTAATTAAAACAGAGCCTGAAACATGGGATAAAGTATGGTATACCATTAAATATCTCTCTCATAGCTGTCAACTAAGCAAATTGCAAATATAACAAAAATTCAAAACCAACAAATGCAAAGAAAAGTAAAGACTTCAGATAAAATTGCAAACAGAGATGTGTCACTGAGGTATTTGTTCTTTGAGTTAGCCAGGCATGCATATCAAGTCTTAAAGTCTTTTCTAAAAGAATAACTGTATATATCAGGGCTGCTACTTTTTGAAAGCCATGTTTATTTTAGAATGGGTATCCAATGGGGAGATTAGGCTGACTTTAAAACATATTCTCTGGATTGAAGGTGTGATATATACACACACACGCACACACACACACATATATACACACACACACACACACACATACACATATAAATATATAGATTTGTATTAATATATATGAAAAAATATTTTTCTTATATTTATGGGTCAATCCATACATTTATTTGTTTTTTCCACTATGCCCATGCTTTTCTTGAAAATGCAATCCACTAATCTATGGAAAATATCTTCATAATAATATCCTAAATTTGATAGTGGTGGGAACATTTGAGAGAGAACGTCATTATTTAGAGAACTATATATCATGTTCTAGACTTCTGACTTGGAAGCCCTAATTTCAAAACTTTTCAATTCAGTTTTTGCATAACTATTCTGCAAATCATACTCATCACAGTAGTCTTAGGAAATTAAGTATTACAAGCCCAGATTATTTGATGCTTCCCCAATCATATTGAATTGCATTTGTTGAGGTGGATCACTGAGCCAATGTATTTTAAAAGCATTTACCATCAAGTAATTCGCACACAAATTTTAGGACAACTGCTCTGACCTCACTGGATCCAGCCTATGTAAACTATGACTACAACCACTCTGGAAGTTTGTTTAGCATTATCTGTTAAAACTGAGCATGCTCATGAGGTGGCTGTTCTGCTCTTAGATATATTCTCAACAGAAATGTATATATGTCTTTTCAAAAAGACAAGCACAAAATATGTGCATTACTTATAGTAGTACAGATTGTAAATAATGCACTTCCCTATCAGCAGCAACAAATGATTTAATTATGGTAAATCCCCTAATGGAGTACTCTATAGGAAAGAAAACGAATAAAGTACTGTTATGAATAGCATCAGGACCATATTTTTTAAAAAACAATTTTAAAAAATTGTCCAGACATAAATAAAAACTGTAAGATCTAATTTATATTATATTCAAGAGCAGGCAGAACTAGTCTTTGGTGCTGTAAATCGAGATTTACAGCTCCCTTTGTTGGGGAGCAGTGTTTCTCATCTATAAAATGCGAGTTATACATTCCAAATATGCAGATATAGTAACAGGTACCATTAGATTATATAATCAATGAGGTATTGCTTTGTGAATTTATTATTTTTTTTCAGATACATAGCTTCTCACTGTTATATTCCCACCCCAATGTCACCCCAAAAGAAGAGGTACAACTTAGAGTAGGTGAAATTATGAGTTCTTATTAAAGTGTTGTCTCTTTTACTCTCTTGTTCCACATTAATATACTGCTTAAAAGACTCAGGGATGCTACTTTTTGGAAGCCATGTTTATTTTAGAATAGTGTCCAATGGGAAGATTAGGCTGGCTTTAAAACATATTCTCTGGGTTGAAGGTGATCACCAATTCATCTATCATTTCTTTCAGAGCTGTCCTTTGGCACCTGTCCCTTTGCAAATATTGTTGCAGTTACTGTCAGATTGATGTGATGTCACTGGCAATGGAAGGAGAAACTGCTAAGTTCAGTCTTGAGCCTAAGCAAAAGTAATATTCAATTCAGCCCAATATAGTAAACTAGAGATTCAGAGTGCACTTCAGTGGCAAAGGAAAAATAATTTTGCTTTCATGTTGTTGATCTGTTTTACACACACACACACACATATATAGTATATATAATATTATATAAGTATATATTTATATATAAATATATATACACACACACATACATATATATTATTTTTTTCAAATAAGAACTCTTGGTGAGGCTTTGTTAGGGCAAAATTTTGGTTTTGTGATGATGAATCCGGCCAAATCCACTAACCCTATAAGTGCTCATGGTGTTGTACAAATATTTACTTTTGATAGACATACATACTCATTTTTACACATTTTAAAAGATAACAAAACAGATAATCATAATACTTGTTTATAAACTATTTAATTATTTTTCAGTATTCATTTTCAAATTGTTATCATAAACTAAATTTCCAAGGTATATGTTCCAAATGCATTGGGAAATAACATGGGTTCAACTACAAGAAACTTTCTTTCCTTTACTCTATCCAATGTAACCTTTATAGGTTTTTTTTATAGTCAGCTTCAACAGAAGTTTTTACTTGAAGAAAACATGATAATGATACAAAGCAATCTTAAACTGCTGTTTTGAAATAGGATTTCCCTACAGAGAACTTTGATATCATTTAAAATATTTTCAGTGCTTTGGGCCACGACAAAATCACACATATAAATCAGTTAATAAGGGTATAAATTTAATTCCAACTAGATGTTTTCTGAATAGTATTTTATATACCTCACTATAATTGTTATTATACCTAATAACAATTCATTACAACGTATTTATAATTTATCATGAAGAAAGAAACTGTAAAATCTGGTAATGAAGCTATGTGTAGAGAGCTTAACAACTCACACATTTGCAGAAGGCAGTTCTGTGCTTATTTACTTAAAAACAGAATTAAATTATTCATTTAAGATTTTCTGGCTACATTCAACTCTACACAAAAGGGAAGTGGTCATTGATTTACTTGATTACCATGTCTCTGACATGTTTTAAAAATTACTCCCTCACTTGTGCTTTTCATCCTGTTCTCTGTAAATATTCATTGCCTTTGTATTAGTCCATTCTCATACTCCTATGAAGAAATACCAAACACTGGTTAATTTATAAAGGAAGGAGATGTAATTGAATCACAGTTCCACATGGTTGTGAAGGTCTCGGGAAACTTATAATCATGGCAGAAGGCAAAGCAGAGGCAAACAACATATTATTCTGCCCCTGACACCTCCAAAATCTCTTGTCCTCACATTTCAAAATACAATCATGCACTTCCAACAGTCACCCAAAGTGTTAAGTCATTACAGCATTAACCCAAAAGTGCGACTTTAAAGTCTCATCTGAGACCAGGCAAGTCCCTTCTGCCTATGAGCCTGTAAAATCAAAAGCAAGTTAGTTACTTCCTAGATACAATGGGGGTACAGGCATTGGGTAAATACACTCATTTCAAATGAGAGAAATTGGCCAAAACAAAGGGACAAGAGGCCCATGCAAGTTTGAAATCCAACAGGGCAGTCATTACATCACGTCCAGATCAAGCTGATGCAAGAGTTGAGCTCCCACAGCCTTGGACAGCTCTCCCTCTATGGCTTTGCTGAGTACAGCACCGCTCCTGGCTGCTTTCACAGGCTGGCATTGAGTGTCTGTGGCTTTTCTAGGTGCTTGGTGTAAGCTGCCAGCAGGTATAGTATTCTGGGTTCTGGAGGATAGTAGCCTTCTTCTCACAGCTACACTAGGCAGTGCCCCAGTGGGGACTCTGTGTCGGGGCTCCAACTCCAAATTTCTGTTCTGCACTGCCCTAGGAGAGGTTCTCCATCAGGGCTCCACCCCTGCAGCAAACTTCTCCCTGGACATCCAGGCATTTCCATACATCCTCTTAAATCTAGGCAGAGGCTCACAAACTTTAATTCTTGACTTATGTGCACCAGAAGGCCCAACAACATGTGTAAGCTGCCAAGGCTTGGGGCTTGCATTCTCTGAAGAAAAGTCCTGAATTGTACCTTGGTCCCTTTAAGCCATGACTGTAGCAGCTAAGACATAGTGCACCAATTCCTGAGGCTGCACACTGAAGGAGGGCCCTGGGCCAAGCCCAGGAAACCATCTTCTCCTCTTAGGCCTCTGGGTCTGTGATGGCAGGGGCTGCTGTGAAGGTCTCTGACACACCCTGGAGCCATTTTCCCCATTGTCTTGATGAATAACACTTGTCTCTTGGTTACTTATGCAAATTGTCGAAGGCTGCCTCAATTTCTCCTCAGAAAATGAGTTTTTCTTTTCTATCTCATCTTCAGGCTGCACATTTTTCAAATTATGTTCTGCTTTCTCTTCAACAATTTGCCGCTTACAAATTTCTTCTGCCAGACACCCTAAATCATTTATCTCAAGTTCAAAGTTCCACAGATATCTAGGGCAGGGTCAAAATGCCATGAGTCTCTTTGCTAAAACAGCAAAAGTCACTTTTGTTCCAGTTCCCAAGAAGTTCCTCATCTCAATCTGAGACCACCTCAGCCTAAACTTCAATGTCCATCTCACTATCAGCACTTTTGTCAAAGCCATTCAGTAAGTATCTAGGAAGTTTCCAACTTTCCCACATCTTTCTGTCTTCTTCTGAGCCTTCCAAACTGTTTCAATCTCTGCCTGTTACCCAGTTCCAAAGTCACTTCCACATTTTTTGGTATCTTTACAGCAGTTCTCCACTACCTTGGTACTAATTTACTGTATTAGTGCATTCTGACATTGTTATGAAGAAATAGCTGAGACTGGGTAATTTGTCAAGGAGAGAGGTTTAATTGACTTACAGTTCCACATTGCTACAAAAGGAAGAGGTTTAATTAACTCACAGTTCCACATGGTTGGAGAGGCCTCAAGAAACGTACAATCATGACAGAAGGGAAAGGAGAACCACGCACCTTCAACAGGGTGGCAGGATGAAGAAAGTGCAAGCAGGGGAAATGCCTGATGCTTATAAAACCATCAGATCTTGAGAGAATCACTCATTGTCATGAGAACAGCATGGGGAAAACGATTCCCCTAATTCAATTACCTCTACCTGGTCCTGCTCTTGACACATGGGAATTATGGGAATTATAATTCAAGGTGAGATTTGGGTGGGGACACAGAGCCAAAGTATATCAGAGAGACCTTATCCTTTGAGAAGGGTGAAAGTTACCCAATCCTGACTATTCACTTAAATTCCAAACTCCATATTTTATATTTTATTGATAAGAAACATTTGATGGAGGATATTGAGGAGCAAATGACTGATAGATAAAACTAACAGTAAAGCCAGGTGCAGTGGCTCAGGTCTGTAATCCCCGCACTTTGGAGGCTAAGGCAGGAGAATCACTTAAGCTCAGGAGTTTGAGACAAGCTTGGGCAACATAGTGATGTCCTGTCTCTACAAAAATAAAATATAAAAAATAAAATAGCTAGACATGGTGGCATTCTCCTGTATTCCTAACTACCCAGGAGATAGGAGGATGGTTGAGCCCAGGAGATTGAGGCTGCAGTGAGCTGATTGTACCACTGCACTCCATCCTGGGTGACAACAGAGAAGTTCATAATTAGAAGACGGCCATGACTTTGTTTAACAATATTTTATGTGTGTGTGTGTGTGTGTGTGTGCATGTATGTGTGTGTGTGTGTATGTGTGTCTGGGCCAGTGGAGCTTTTGTTAGAAATAGAGTCATTTCCTAGGCTCTTACCTAAAGTATCTGGCTATCATATTGTATTATTTCAATACTAAGGGATTATAGATCTTTAGGAACCTTTTTTTTTTTATCTGTAATGCAGAGCAACCCAAGGATGCATTTTACTCCCGAATGTCAGTACATTACTTTTTTTTCACAAGTTGGTTTGCAGGATTTATTGGTTTATTTAATAAATATGTTTTGAGATCCTATAAGTTTCAGGCAGTAAGTATTGAATCATGAGCAAAGAGAGAGACCAATGTGAAGAGAGGTCCTAAACAACATGAGGTTGAATAAACATATGAGCATTAACATAAAAATTGCTGCTAAATTTCTTAATCTTCACAAATACAAGAAATATTTGGAGTAAGCTTATATATACTAACAGTCTTCTAATCTAGAGTTTCAGTCTAGGAGACCACTTAATATTTCCCTGCTTGTTATTTGACAATACTAACACCTGAGATTAATTTTCTTATCGCTATACATACATGTATATATATGGGAGAGAAAGTAGAGAAGGGAGTGAATATAAATTGACTAGTTACTTACAAGCCAGGAGGTGACTTAAACTAATGGAGTAGACACCACAGAAAAAACGATTGCATGTAGAGAAACACACTTACATACACACACATAAGAAATCCATTATTGTTCAAGTTTGAATTATGGAGGCATTGATATTGTGGGCAAATACAAGATATATATACCATCTATATCTGTTTATCTATCTACCTATCTATCTATCTATGTATACACACACACAAATTTAAATTTATGACACTTCTTTCTTGTATTCTTATGCACATAATTTCTGAATAATTATTGATATACTCAAAACATACAAAATCAAGCAATTATAAACTGCTTCTTAATTTGTAATTGGCTAATAATTTATATATATCACACTGTCATTTGTATATTAGTAGAAATTAAAAGACATTGCAAATGTCTAACAGAAGCAAAACATATAAATCAATATATTTTATCATAACAGAGTATTGGCTAGTATTTAATTATTAAAAATAATGCCTTCAAAATTATATGGTCAAAAAGAAATATGAAGTATTTTATGTCACTTTTCCTTATGAAACTACATTTTATTCATGGAATTGAGATAATACAAAGTAGTCACAAAACTTGAAAAGCATTGTAAAAAATTGATGAAAGAGATGATTTTTTTCTTTTAATCTTTGTCATGTTATGTATTTTTAAAACCCGTGTACCACATATGTACTTCTTTTATAATCAGAAAGTATATTAAATGAACATAATACCCATATATAATTAACTCTATAAGTATGTATTGAATAATAACTGTGTTTCTGGAGCTATACTCAAAACAAATTCTGATTATATGTTATTCTACAAAGCTGCACAAATAATACACTTCAATAATTATTTTAAGTACTACATCAAGGTAAATGTAAAAAGAAGACAGTTTAAATAATCCTGATGGGAAATTGAGTACTGTGCATTTCAGCAAGTGAAATGTTAATGGTATTTGCAGAAAGAATAGTGCTTTCCTAGGCATAAACTTATTAGATAAATAGTTTCCATATAGGAGACAAATTACATGAAACATGAAAGGGTCATGAACATAACTTGGGGAAAGACAACTTCTTCAGTAAATGGTGCTGGGAAAACTGAAAATCTATATGCAGAAGTATAAAATCACATATATTTCACCTTTTGGGTACCTCTGTTAAAACTCACTCTATTTACATAATAAGTTGTTAAAAGATGTCACTTCATTGGTAGACTAATTATTTTCAGAGGTGGATTTACTTTAATTCCTTATTTTGACCCTTGAGTTTGTATCCTAGTAGTTGCAGACAATGTTAAACTTTACGTGAAGTGTATGATCCTGCAAAAGAGTAATACCCTGGTCCCTTGGTGTTCTGGAAACAGGTTACTGTAAATAATCATCCCTTCTCATTGATTTAGGCAAGACTCACAGAAATCACCCCTCGTTTAGTTTGTGAAATATATCCCGCTATATACTAAAAAGTTCTGTGTAGCAAAGGAAACAGAAGAATGAAAATCCAACCCATTGAGTAGAAGAAAATATTTGCAAACTAATTATCCAACAAAGGAACTAATATCCAAAATATATAAGTAACTCAACAACTCAACAGCAAAAAAACAAATAACCTCACTAAAAAGTGGGCAAATTATCTGAGTAGACACTTCGGTTTTTAACTTTTTAAATTTTACTTTAAGTTCCGGGATACAAGTGCAGAACGTGTACGTTTGTTACATAAGTATACATGTGCCATGGTGGTTTGCTGCACTTGTCAACCTACCACCTAGGTTTTCAGCCCTGCATGCATTAGCTTTTTGTCCTAATGCTCTCTCTCCCCTTGCCCCCTACCCTCCGACTGGCCCCGGTGTGTGTTGCCTCCCTCCCTGTGTCCATGTGTTCTCATTTTTCAACTCCCACTTATGAATGAGAACATGCGGTATTTGGTTTTCTGTTCCTGTGTTACTTTGCTGAGGATGGTGGCTTTCAACTTCTTCCATGTCCCTGCAAAGGACATGATCTCATTCATTTTTATGGCTGCATAGTTTTCCATGATGTATATGTACCACATTTTCTTTATACATAGAACTAACCCAAATGTGCATCAATGATGCACATTTTGACTATTTAAGCAGCAAATACATAAAATTATTTTCTAATAAGAAATAGCAGGTAAAAGCAGAAAGGAAACAGAGGGTATAGTGAGTGATTTCTCTGTATCCTCAGCCAAGAAATTTTCACTTCTTTTCTATAAATTACAGAGAACTAATTACACTTGTTCCGTAGGTTATGGCATGGAACTATTTCTATTTTGCAAATGTGAAATGTCTTTGCTATTGTAAATAGTGCTGCAATAAACATGCATCTGCATATGTCTTTATAGTAGAATGTTCTATATTCTTTTGGGTATAGATCTAGTAATGGGTATGCTGGGCCAAATGGTATTTCTCGTTCGAGACCCTTGAGGAATCACCACAACATCTTCACCATCTTCAACAATGGTTGAACTAATTTACATTCCTACCAACAGTGTAAAAGCATTTCTATTTTTCCACAGCCTTGCCACCATCTATTGTATTTTGACTGTTTAATAATCACCATTCTGACTGGCATGAGATGACATCTCATTGTGGTTTTGATTTTCATTTATCTGTTGATCAGTGATGTTGAGCATTTTTTCCTATGTTTGTTGGCCACATAAATGTCTGCTTTTGAGGACTGTCTGTTCATATCTTTGCCCACTTTTTGATGGGGTCATTTTTTTTCTTGTAGATTAGTTTAAGTTCCTTTTAGATTCCGGACATTAGACCTTTGTCAGATGGGTAGATTGCAAAAATTTTCTCCCATTCTTTAGGTTGCCTGTTCACTCTGATGATTGTTTCTTTAGATGTGCAGAAGTTCTTTAGTTTAATTAGATCCAATTTGTCTATTTGGACTTTTGTTGCAATTACTTTTGGCATTTTTGTCATGAATTTTGGGTCCATGCCTATGTCCTGAATGTTGTTGCCTAGGTTTTCTTCTAGGTTTTCTTATATGGTTTTTATCATTTTAAGTTTTACATTCATGAAGACATACAAATGGCTAACCAGTATATGAAAAAAATAATCAACATCACGAATCATCCAGGAAATGTAAATCAAAACCACAATGAGATATTGCCTTGCCCCAGCTAGAATGGCTGTCATCAAAATTTTTTTAAAAAATGAGTAATTCTGGAGAGGATATGGGGAAAGCAATCTCTTTTATACTGTTGGTGGGAATTTAAATTCATGCGGCCATTATGAAGAACTTGGACGTTTCTCAAAAGACTAAAAGTGGAACTACCACATGATCCAGCAATCCCATTACTGGATATTCATACAAGGGAAAAGAAATCAATATTAGCTACTCTCCCATATCTATTCCAGCACTATTCACAATCATGAAAGATAGAGAATCAACCGAAATCTCCATCAAGAAAATGTGTTATGCAAACAAATACAATAGACTATTACTCAGCCATAAAAAAGAATATGATCCTGTTAGTTTGCTGCAACATGAATGGAACTGGAGGTCATTATATTAAGTGAAATAAGCCAGGGACAGAGAGATAAATATCACATGTTCCCACTCATGTGTTGTAGCTAAAAATTTGGACCTTGTGGCGATGATGAGTAGAGTGATAGTTACAGAGGCTGAGAAAGTGTGGGGTTGGGGGATGAAGAGAGGTGCTTAATGAGTGCAAACATGCAGTTAGATAGTGGAAAAAAGTTCTAGTGTTTGACATATCAATGGGGTGACTATGGTTAACAACAGCATATTATATATTTTGAAATAACAGAAGATACAAATTTGAAATATTCCAACAGAAAGAAATGATTAGTGTTTGAAGTGATAGATATTTAAAACAACCTGATTTGAACATTACACATTGTATAACTGTATCTAAATATCATATGCTCTTCATAAATATGTACAAATGTTATGTATTCATAAAGATAACTAAAGTTAAAAATTAAATTATGAAAAATAATGAATGACCAGGAGGTATGATAAGCAGCAAACACATAAAATTATTTTCTAATAAGAAATAGCAAGTAAAAGCAGAAAGGAAACAGAGAGTATAGTGAGTGATTTCTCTGTATCCTCAGTCAAGAAATTTTCACTTCTTTTCTATAAATTATGGAGAACTAATTACACTTGTTCCATAGTTTATGACATGGAACTATTTCTATTTTGCAAATGTGAATATAATAGCAAAAATAAGCGTAAAATGGAAGACATACAAGGAGAAGGGAGAATGAGTTAGAGTCCCACTCTGTTGTCATAGCCAGAACTAAGACAATAGAAATGAATCAGAAAGAGAAAAACATTTGCAGTAATAGTGAAATAGTGGTACAGGTTAAATATAAGAGTAAGGAAAATTAAAGGCCACTGTACATTTATTGTTTGGATACTGATGATGGCATGTTTATGCAAACAGAAGGTATAGAAAATTTTATGGCGTAGTGGTAAATAATAAGTTGATTTTAATTCATCAATATATCAGCACATTTATTAGCCATTAGGAAATAAAAAATAAACTTCATACCTAAGTAAGAAGGAACTTTATTCAAAATGACTCTTGCAATAAATAGGGAGAATGATCTAACCAAGAAAGCTCTCCACGTGTCTCTAAAGTTAGACAAAAGGGTTTTTATTATTATTTTTTAATTTTGTTTTATGGAGAGAAGTAAACAGGCTAGAAGGAACCATAAGTGGTGAAGTGGAATGTAAGGATGCAATGAGTGTTTTATCCTGAGAACAACCTATTTCAGGATGGGCTTTTAAGGAGGAGCTGTACTTTGGTTTAGGCTGAGGTGGATAAAGAGGCCTGGGGAAAAGAGAGAAAATTAACCAAAGTTTGACTAACAAGATTTTTCTCTGACCGATTAGTGGAAAAAAGCGCCAGGCCTGACCCACAGACCCTGGCCAAACGATGGGTGGAAAATATATGCAGACACAGGATTTTTGCCTGGCCACATGGCTAGGAGACTGGGCCACTCACAGACATCAAAGAGGATGCCGTAGAGTCACAGTGGCCACAGCCCCGACATGCCAACACTGCAGGCATTTATTTAGTACAGATTTAATGACAGAGGCTTTAAGTCAACACACTTGTGGGTAATTAAAATGGTCCCCACTACCCCTGCCCAGAGAGCAGTCCTGCGTGCAGATGATTAAAGGCCAGGTTCCCAGGCCTAAGTAAACTGTCTTATCTACATCAATTCCTTTACACTTGCTTGTTATCTACCTTTTGTTCTCAGGCTCCAGATAAGAGAATTTTGTTGCCTTCAGCCAAATTATCTTTCAAAGCTTTTGCAAAACATCCCAGCCTTCCAAGAAGGTTTGCATCTTTCTCTGTAACTTTTATAATTTTCCCACCACCATGACTGAACACCTACAGACAAGTAATTCAGCTGATCATTTATGAGATAAATAATGGAAATTTGGAGGTTGTGTGTCTAGCTTTGTTAGAGATGAATAAGGTATCAGTGAGTTTTACCTAAATCATATCAAGAAAGATGATTGCTTGCCATAACCTGTTTCCAGAACACAAAGGTGTTGGGCTATGACTATTCTGCAGAATAGGCTTCATGTAAAGTTTAACATTGTTTGCAGTTACTATGATACAATCTGTGCGGCCAAAATAAAGAAAGTAAATCTACCTTCCAAAATAGTCTACCTGGGAAGTGAGATTTGTTAATAACTCCAGTTATTTAAGGAAATAGTGTAAGTTATAACGAAGGTAGCAAAAAGGGAAAATATGAGTATGTAAAGAAGTATGCATAGTTTACATTTGCAATGATGTAGAAAAATTGTCTAAAGATTTGTCTTTAGAGTGGAGCCATTAAAAATCTATAGCTCCTGATCTAGGCAACTGGAAAAAAATACTTCAAGGCGATGTAAATACCCTGTGCTTAGGTATGGACAGGGCTAACTTTAACATGTTAAGATGACAAGGTAAGTATAGAGATAACTAAACAACACAGTTAAGAAACATAGACAAGGACTAGATCAAGAAGGTCTTGAAAAAAGATTTGAGTTTGTTTCCACAAGCAGTTGACAATAATTTAGATTGTCCATTCACTTGAAAATCCCCCCAGTCAACTCAGTTTGCAACATATAAACTTGGTTAGAATTTCACATATTTTCTTGGCTCTGCATCCTGAAAAAGGAGATATTTTTCTGTTCAATATATAATACTGAAATGTAACTTGGGAAAGCAATTTTGCAGGCCTAGGTAATGTTAGTCAGAGAGAGTATTTTCCCTCGATTTCTCTTGATCCCAAATTTCAAGAGAAATATTTAGATGCTTCTCATAATTTTCTGTAGAAAGTGTTTCTCTGAACAAGGTTATAGCCACTAGAAGCTCATAATTTTTTGTTCTATATTCTCCAAAGACAGTAATTCTAAGAAGAAAAATCATACTTCTAAGGAGGAAAATTGATCAAGCATCAAGAAAATGTCATAATACTAGTAAATCTCAGTGCCAAAATAAAAATTTGTTTGTCTATGTGTTTTGCCTATAGCTAAGGTGAACATTTCAGTAATTTTTTACTCTGTTTTTTGACTTTTTTTTTCACCAACAATGATTTTAGATGACCTTCCTTAAAAATTATATTTACCTACCCCACAATTATTGTTCTTGTTTTTATTTGTAGTAATTCGAACACTCTTCCACCTTCTTTCAGTCCTTCTGCTTCATTTTAATTTTTTTATTCTATAGCTCTTCTTGTTGAAAGAAATCATTTTCCTTCTTAGTAATGATGTTTATGGGCTATAGCAATGGTTCTTAGACTATAATGTAAGACTCTGTTAAATAACTGATTTAAATGCAAATACTTACAAATATATACAAAGATTCTGAATCAATAAATTAGTTGTTTTAGGCCAAAGAATGTCTGTGTTTAACAAGCATTAAAGATAATCCAAATATGGTAATTCTCATAGATAATCATTTTATGGTGGTAAAAAATATGCTAAAAATCAGCTAGTTCCAGAAATTTACATATTAGAATTTGAGGTTGAAAACTAGTCAGTTAACAGATGTTGATATTGCTTATTTCTTTTTATATATTTTGCATATAGTAACCACATACAGGGTGCTGTGTTTTATGGAATAATTTGAATAATCTTGTTTTTCTAACTAAATACTATTATAAGGCCATCAGATTGTCAGTATCTCTGTGACCAAATTGTTATTGCTCTGGCTGATCATTTGTTCACTGCCAGAACTGACATTTGGGAATCAAGAGCCCATATGAAATGAGATTGGATCCTGCAAGGAAGATATCCTTTGTTGAAATGGCATTAGTATTGTCATTAGGCACCCTATATTTAGTAACATGGCATCAAATCCATTTGTCAAAGTCAGTATATTTAAGACAAATATTAATAGCTTGTGTGATTTTTCTTATTGTTGATCTCTAGGTTTGTTTTTTCTTTCACTGTTTTTTAAATCACCAGTAGATATCACAGTGAGTATCACCGAATAGGTATTCTGTAAGTATTTGTGACTAAAGCAGTAAATAAATTATGAAGTGGCATACTTCATTGACTGAGTTGAACTGGAATAAACACCTAAAGTGAAATGACATTAAAAATACTTTTTATTGTTGAAGACAAGTGAGAATACTCACCACAATGCTAACAAGAAGAGCTTCATTTTATTGTATTTGAGGTTTAATAGTGTTTCCTAAAGATTTGTTTTCCCTGGTAATCTTTGAATGTGATCATAAGTGGAGATAAGGTCTTTGCAGATGTAATCAACTTAGGATGACACTGTTCATGGTTAGGGTGGGCCCTAAATCCAGTATGACTGGCATCCTTATAAGAGAGAAATTTAGACATACACACATTGGCACACACACATACACAGAGAGATGGAGGAGGGCATGTGAAAATGAAGGTATATTGGAGTGATGAAACTGCAAATCAAGGAGCACCAAGGATTACGGGAAGCCACCAGAAGCTAGGAGAGAAGCACAAAAGAAATTAGTCCCTCAAATCTCAGAGAGAATTTAGCTTGTGTCAATAACTTGATTTAGGATTTCCAGCTTCCACAAGCATGAGAGAATATATTTCTTTGTTGTTTTAAGTCACCCTATTGATTCTTTTTTGTTATAGCAGTATTAGGAAACTAATAGGATGACCAACAATTTTAGAAAAGTAAAAATAAAGCAACGATTACATTTTTAATTCAATTTTCTGTTTATGTGTTAAGTAAATATGCACTTTAAAATAATATTTGTATGCTCTTAATCTTCATGTCTACTTCTTAAAATCTTTGTCATATAAAATATCATCATATATTGTATTATGCCTGAGTAGGTATACCTCATATAAATATTGTTTTAGCATCATATAGAAAATATTTTATTTATAATTTTAGAAATAGTATCTTCAATGTGTACACAGAACATTGAGTTCTACTCTTAGAACCTTAAATTTGAAAAAAAATTAAATTCCAATGAATAAATACGAACTAGCTACAGTCTTAACAGGGAAGAAATTGATTGATCCTAAATTTTATCAACTATATCAGACCATCACCAATGAGAGATTGGCATAGAAAACAGATCATTGACAACCTCAACAAATGGCTTTTCTTTTTACGTGTATACCATTTCTTTAGTTTTAATTGTAAGAATGTTGAAATTGCTCACTAGAAAATAAAGCCACTGTTCAATAGAGTTGAAAAGAGAAAAGTTCATGATTTATAGTTGATATGAGATTAGGTTAAGCATTTGTCTAAAACGGTTCTTGCAGTGCACGCTGGGTGCCAATGGCAGTACACTTTATATTAATTTTAACTATGTGTTTGAAGCCAGTTATTTTGCACCTCTTGATGCTAGAGCCCCTTTGTGGGATTTGCAATAGCGTACAATAACTCACGATGCATTGTACCCACATGGCTTTCTACTTAAGGATTAATTGCTAACATTTTGCCTTGTCCATATGTACATTATGCTCTAAACATAAGGACATTTTATAATTAAGGATAATTGCCAGTACCCTGGCCAGCAGAATAAATGCAAACTTGTATTAGCAATACTATAAGCCCTGTGTTTGCGTAGGAAATTACAAGTGTCCTAAAACTCAATGTCAAGTTTTATTCATACAGTAATGATTCTTCAGTGCTAATGCTTATTCAAGGAGAGCCTAACAGTGTGAGTGTAACGGGCAATAAGATTATAGCTTTGTCACTTCAAGGAACCTTTCTGTATATGTGATAAAAATATTATTCAATTACTTTTGAAATAAAGTAGCTAATAATTCAAAATTTCTGATTTATTATGCTTGCTAGCTGGTCTTTTCTTCCCAGATATCTGGGAAAAGAGGGAATTAAAGCAGGAAAAATACAAAAGCAAGAATGATATTAGCTAAGTTATATTTTCCTCAAAGGTATTTCTTTAAAAATTATTAATTTTCATTGAGGTATCATTTTTACATAGTGCCACAAACAGATCTTAAATATCAAAATCTATGTAAGGTTTTAAAAAGTCATATATTCACGTATCCCATACCCTTAACAAAATAAAGTAGCTTTGAACATTTATATGTCTGTGTCTGTGTGTGCGTCTGATTCAGTTTATCTTCAGAAATACACATAGAGTTTCTGATTCATAGAGTTGTGTAAGTTTATGTGACAAAGAATGCCAGAGTAATATTTAAAATATTTGTACAATTTTACACTCTTATTATCAGTTAATGATGTTTCTATATTCTCTACATTCTTAAAAGAGTTTTTTGTCACTTTGCTTTTTTTATAAATTTTAACTATTATGGTCACTGTAGAGTGGTATATCATTGTGACTTAAATTGGTATTTCCTTAATGACTAATGATAAATCACTTTTTGATGTACATGGAGTACATTCTTTATTGTCTTATAATAATATGTGACATGAAATATGTGACATGACTCATCTTTTTGCATATCATAGATCTTTATTATAAGCAGTATATTATTGAGCCTTGCTTTTTAGAAAACAAATACAATCCAAAATTTGTTTTTTTAATTGTGGTGTACTATTAAATTATATTTAAAATAATTATTGATATGATTATATTTAAGTCTACTTCTGTTGTTTTCTATTTGTCTATTCTGTCCTTGGTGACTTTTCTCTGTTCCTGCTCAGTTTTTGATACATTGATTATTTTTTGTATTTTATATTTCCCCCGCTCATTAGATATTTATTTTGGCTTTAAATTTTCCATGGTTGCTCTAATGTTTACAATTAGCATCTTTAATGTATCAGTCTACCTTAAAATCATATATTACCTTGTCATGTCTGTTGTAAGAATTTTAAAATTTTATCTTCTTATCTCTCACCCTTTGTGCTAGTATCATTGTACACTTTACTTTTACATATGTCATAAACCCTGCAATACACTGTCATAATGTTTGATTTACACATTTCATTATCTTCAAAGAAATTAAGACACTGGACGCAATATACATATATATATATTTTTAACATATTTTCCATTTTTTGGGTATATTTTTTTCATATATTTTCCAATGTTTTGAATTTTTCTATAGGCCCAAATTTGTGTAGAATACATTTTTTATCACCTCAATGACTTTTTTAAGAACTTTTTTTATTATAGCAAAAGCAAATAACATGAGATCTATCAGCTTAACAAATTTTTTAGTGCATACTATAACAATAGCATTGTTAAGTATAAGCATAATATTGTGCAAAGGTCTCTGGAACTCATTAATCTTTCAGTACTTAAACTTCACACTCATTGAAAAGTAACTCCCCGTATTGCTCTTTCTCCAGTCCCTAGAAACCACCATTTGTCTTTAGACTTCTATGAGTTGGACTCTTTTAGATACATTGTGTGAGTGGAATCATGCAGTATTGGTCCTTCTGTGACTGGCTTGTTTTACTTAGCATAACGTTCTCAAGATTCATCCATGCTATTGCATATGGCAGGATGTCATGTTTTTATGCCTAAATAATATTCCATTGTATATATACACAACAGTTTTCTTACCCCTTTTTTCTGTTTAGACATTTAGGTTGAGCTGACATCAGGCTATGGTGATAACAGTGCAGTGAACATGGAAGTGCAGAAACCTTTTTGAGATCCGACTTTTAATTATTTTGGATAAATACATAGAAGTGTTACTGCCGGGCCAAGCGCAGTGACCCCCAGCACTTTGGGAGGCCAAGGCGGGCGGATCATGAGGTCAAGAGTTCGAGACCAGTCTGGCCAACATGGTGAAACCCTGTGTCTACGAAAACTACAAAACTTAGCCGGGCATGGTGGCGGGCACCTGTCGTCCCAGCTACTTGGGAGGCTGAGGTGGGAGAATTGCTTGAACCAGAAAGGCGAAGGTTGCAGTGAGCTGAGATCATGCCACTGCACACCAGCCTGGGCGACAGAGTGAGACTCTATCTCAAAAAAAAAAAAAAAAAGTAGGTACTTTTGTTGTGAATATTAACCCTCACTATTTATATAAATCAAGTTTATTCTCCAAATAATTCTTTTTCTAATTATAATAAAAGATAAGTATCCAGATTTTAATTTTGGGAAGAGCATATTGAAGGCAGCATTAGAGATGTAGAGAAGACAGATGGCATTAATAATAAACAGAAAATGTACCAAGCATGTAATTATTTCCAGGTGCCTGGTATATTATTTAATCCTCATAGCAGCTGAAGTAGGTATTATTATTGCCTCTGCATTTTACAGAGACATAAATAATACAATTATTGCTCTGTACTTCATAACTTGAGGTATGCAAATACATTAGGTCCCAGAAGACAGAAACCATGTCTTTGTTTTTCAGAGGTGTATTTCTATCATCGGGCATGGGATCTGTATATCCAATTAATGGTTTTTGAATGACCGAAGTTCACGAAATGCATTCCTTGAACTTTTTATTGTATTAGACATTAAGACAAATGTTTCCTTTAGAAAAAAAGATTACCGCTTTCAAGTGAAGAAATTGAGGATTAGAGATTTTGAATTTTACTATTAATCGCACAATTAGTAAGTGACACAGTCAGAACTAAAACGCGGTTTGGCATGACTCCAATCTTTTAGCCATTGCCACCATGGGAAATGTTAGCATACACAACTTTAGCTTGTAAATCATCAGACAGGGAGTGGAAATTGTCTTATATGCCCAATTTATGTAGCTGTTAAAGAAGAAACAGAAAAATGTTTTGAAATATTTACAAAATATTTTCTAGAAACACGAATTTAAAAGCCGAATACTTTACTCTGAGGTGTCTGAATTAAAAAAAAAAAAATCTACACCAAACATAGCTGGACAAGTGTACTAAGAGAAATTCTAGGACTAAATGTCACCTTCCTTTTACAAATTTCCCAACCGATTTATGTCACAACAGTTAACTCTACTTTCTGTTGTCTTTCACATCAGCTTTGTAAAACAACAGCTGAGATTCTTCAGAATGAAGGGAATGTGCCTCAAACATACAGATGCAGTTTTTTTCTCCTTTAGGCCATACCTTCTGCCTGAAAATGACAAGTTGGCTTCATTTAAATATTTAGTGTTTCCTTTTTCTATTTATAGTTAGAAACTTTTCATTCATGAACATTCTTCAGAATGCAGATTCTAAAATTTGAAAGCCTATGTGGCATGTATAGTTTGTATTATCTTTCTGATATATGAATATATTTACTTGAAAAGGGTTTTAAAAAATAATTCAATATTAGTTACTGACTTATGAATTTTATAATCATAAAATTATTCAGTGGAGATGCCTGAAACTTTATACATAGTTGACCTATAGATTTAACAGCATATTCAAGTCTTGAAATCTTGGCTATTATAAAAATAAAGACTATGACTTATTCACTAATTTATTTATTACCATTTTATTTATGTCAGTAAAAAAGATTACAATTCACAATACTTTCATTTTTTCTTATATATTATATATATGATAGAAATATATATACATATACATGATAGAAATATACACACACACATATATATGTATGTATGTACATATGAGATATATAGACAGATACACACACAAATGTAACTGGTAATTCTAATAGAACTGCTTGTGGGAAATCTACTTTTTTAAAGAGTGAATGAAAGAAGTCTTCTTGCCCAAGCTAATCATACCTCTTGCTTTGCATAAGATACTTTTTATAATGGTGAATGATAATCTTTCAAACTGTATGCTATGTTTCCTATCACAAACATGTATTTGTATGAAAAGTAATACAGGCACATGTTATAAGATTAAATATTAAAGAACTACACAGTGGAGAAAATAAATGCCTTTCACTTCAAAATTGAAAATCATCAACTATCAGTAATTCAGTATATACTTTTTATTTTGTTTTCATTACACATATACTTTTGGCTAATATTCTTAATATTTTGAGATTCTCGTACACTCACTGTTCATTGATAATCCACTATATCTATCAATCATTGCACATTTTCTCCAGTTACTTTAACCAACAACACTAAATTAACCTGAAACTCACTAGATATAATATTAACATGATATAAGGGAGTTAGTTGTACAGGGTGGAGGAGCTATCTACAATACAAAGATAACATTGCAGGTCCCGTAGAAAAATGTACATGATAATAAGCATGCAAGGTATTTGTACTGTCTCTATTTATGTGTCATGGTAATTGAAATCCAGAATATTGGTAACTAGCCAAACTCTTTTTTTTGTGTCAAATATGTATGAACTATTTCATGTAGCCTGTTAGAAGAGGCAAATAGAATATGGAAATTGAGTACTTGGAACAATGTATTCATATTTAGAGAGAAGGTAGCAATAGGTGAAGTGAGGTTTTCACGTCAGAATAATTTTAGACTTAGAGAAACTTGATAAACCTCTGCAATAATTTAATAACCACTTATTGATCACCTACAATATATGACTTTTTTTTTTTTACTAATTTTGTAGTAAAATAAGGAAAACAAAAATGTTTGAAATCAAAAATATTGTTGGACCATGAAGAAGGCTGATGCACAATTATTAAAATATATACCTGTGATGGTTAATTTTATGTGTCAACTTGGAAGGTGTTTTTGGATGAGGTTAACATTTTATTTGTGAAACTCGAGTCAGAGTCAGCAGATTGCCCTGAATAATATAACTGGGCCTTATGCAATCAATTGAAGACCTGAACACAACTAAAATACCACCCTCCCAAGCTAGGAATTCTCCAGCAAATTGCTGTGAGACTTTGTCTGCACTTTTAGATTGTCCTGTGCCTCTGCCTGCCTGCCTTTGGACTGGAAGTGTGCCACCTGGTCCTCTGGGTACTGAGCATGCCAGCCCACACTGCAGATTTTAGATTTGCTGTCTCCATAATCAAATAAGCCAATTCCTTACAATAAGTCTCTCCTCTCTCTTGATATCATGTTGTTTCTGTTTCTCTGGAGCACTCTGACTAACACAATACCAAATACAGAGTTAGAGATGTAGACACGTAAGAGAGTCCAAGACAGTGACACCTGATGAACGAGTCATCAGATGTAGACATGTAAGAGATTCAGTGAAGTGACACCTGATGTGGATTAAATAATCATAGAAATTCAGCCAGTTAGGGTAGGGAGGAAGCATATCTTGGGAAGAAAGACAGAAAGCAAAGACAAAACGAAACTCTGTTTAATGGCAAATTTGTATTTTCCAACATAACAAATAAATGAATGAGTATTGCAGAAGACAACAACGTTTGTCTAGAAACTATACAAAATCTACTCTGCAGGTTCCTAATGTGTCAGGTAAGGGGCATCTTTTTTGATGAGTTCAGCAATATTGGCAGGATTCAAATCACTGGGCCAGATCCAAGTCACCAAGAGATCTCTATGTCTTGTTAGAGGAGTGTTTTTTGTTTGTTTGTTTGTTTGTTTTTTTAATCTGAGAACTGATGGCTAGTATTTCGTGCCTATCTTCTCATTTTAAGGCTGTCTTCTCATGTTCGTGTATCTCTCATGGTACCAGACTGGAGAAGGACAAAGGAATTACAATGTAAGAAATGTTGGTGGTCTGAATGAGTGAAGGATATTACAGGGGAAAGGATGGAGGCAAAGATAAATTACAAACCCTAACTTGTGAAATAAGGTATATGGTAATTACTGAATTACCGAAATAAAGAATTTTGTACCAGACACTTTAATTGTAAGAATTAAAATATCCCAGACAGAAATGACAGCAAGAAGTTAGATGTAAAAGTAAATGACTGAGACCTGGACTGTGTATGTAAATGTGAGAGTCTAAAGCATTTATATGGTTATTACATTGTCTAAGTATGAAATTTTTGGTACAATAATGGGGAAAAAAACAAGTCGAAGACAACAGCTTCTAAGTAAGCTAGGGAATGACTGAAGGTCTAAAATGTTCAGTGATCAAGCACATAAGCATGTCAGATATTTTTGGAAGAAAACAGCCTTCATTTTCCTGCTTTGTCCTGATCGATCAGTCAACATGTCTATTTTCAGAAAGCCAGGGGTGATAACTAACATCAAGGCCCTGATCAGGGTGAGGACCATGCCATTGTGTGTGGAGTCCTGGTTAAGAAAATGGCTGTAAGTAGATTTTCAGTGGGAGCATCTAATATAATTTTTGTGAAGTGATTGTTAGGACCTCAATTTCAAAAACGGATGCCTAGAGGTTGGAACAATTGGGTTAAATAAAGGTGAATATACACAAATCTTAAAACCACTTCAGGTCAGATGAATATGGAATGAATATAAAGATATACAATTGATTATTTTAGTAGTTCTTTACTCATTTCTATATAAATTATTGAGATCCAAACATACCCTTTACTATGTGCAAGGAAAACATAAGGATATGATTGTAAGAAAAGGGGACTACACAGAAACAACCTAATTTAAATCTTTCAGTTACTCATGTTTGACTATGTTCTGCTCTGCATACCAAATGCCTCTTGGCTTTACTGTTAAAGCTAGGCTAAAGGATTGCTTTGGCAGCCCATCATTGTCTCAGTGTAATCAGGCACTTAGCAAGCCTGACACTGGATGGTGGCATCCTTTGTTTGGAAACAGCAGTTGATTTCACAATGAACTAGTTGATTGCTAATTTATTGCACTAATGTGAAGAAGCAGGGGGCCCCCATACTGCACCTGAATCCAGATGTCAGTTTACTACCAAGATAATATGCTGTTTAAAGATTTTCACTTACACTTGGTTCTATACAGACTTTTCTTTTAGTGTGCATTTCTAGGCTCTGGCTCTTTTCTTACTTTTCTCAATAGCAATAATGAATGGCCATTATTGCATTTACAGAGCTTCCTTTAAACTATACAAACTTTAGAAAAATGAGCATATTTCTTACTAATGGCAATTAATTAAATTAATACAAGTAATTAACATTTCTCTTATAACAAGACCTAAAGAGGCATATATTCTAAAAAGTTTATCATTTAAAAATATCAAATATCTATTTTTGATTAACATTTGGTAATTTGTCAAAATATATCATACATATTCAGCAAAATTTCATATATTAAGAAGTATTTTCGTTACAGCAATATTTAGAATTATTATATAAGATGTTTATTATGATAAGAGCTACATAATCTTTTTCACAGATCAGTGAAAACTAAGAGTAATTCTTTTTTTTTTTTTTGAGACGGAGTTTTGCTCTTATTGCCCAGGCTGGAGTGCAGTGGCACGATCTCAGCTCCCCAGATCCCCCGTCCCCTAGGTTCAAGCTATTCTCCTGCTTCAGCCTCCCGAGTAGTTGGGATTAGAGGCTTGAGTCACGATGGCTGGCTAATTTTTTATTTTTAGTAGAGACGGGGTTTCTCCCTGTTGGTCAGGCTGGTCTCCAACTCCCGACCTCAGGTGATCCAACCGCCTCGGCCTCCCAAAGTGCTGAGATTACAGGCGTGAGCCACTGCGCCCGGCCATGTAATCTTAAATAAACTTTCTAAAGTATAAATATTAAAGATAGTACAGTCTCTGAATATGTTATATATGTCAGTCATAAATTTGTAGTCATTACTTGACAGATTTTTAGGAAAATAATATGTTTTAACCCCAAGTTCCAAATGATATGTTTAAAATAAGTATACAATTAAAAGATTTGGAATTAGTATTAAAAAATAGAATGCATAAATAATAAATAACATAAAAATAACATGTAACAAATCTATGAGAGTACAATATATAATAAAGAGTACATAAGTTTTTAATCAAAAAAGAAATTTTAGAAGTATGAACACTGATATTAACTTTGAAGACTATATATTCAAACTCTGTATTTCAAACCGCTCTTGATGTATCCCCTGGAATATCTATGTAAAAGCAATGCTTTTATTAGCTTAGCTAATTTCCTCTCTTAAAATTTGCTGCCTCAATTCCAATATAAGGTGATGATGATGTTTGTGGTCACCTGTAATCTCTAATTAAAATGCATTTATTATTTACGTAGACCATCTACTGGATTGCAAATGTGTGTTAAAAGCAATACATACTTCATGTGGAACTTCCATCACTAAAGTTACAGTATACTACTTTACTGAAATTATGTATGATGTTTAAAATACAACTTAAATGGTCTTACCTTTATGTCCCCAAAGCATTTTGGGTTTTTGCTGTTGTTGCTTTTGTTTTTTAAAAGGCAACCCTTTTATTTTTATCATTATCTTTTTCAACACTTATTTTGGCTTCAGAGAGTATATGTGCAAGTTTGTTACCTGGACATATTATAACGCTGAGGTTTGGAGTACAAATGATCCCATCACCCAGTTAATGAGCATACTGCCCAATAGATAGCTTTTCAGTCCAAGAACCCCTGTCTTCCTCCCCACTCTAGTAGTCCCCAGTGTCTTTTTTTCTCATCTCTATGTTAGTATTAGTGTATTAGTGCATTCTATGTAAGTATTAGTGTATTAGTCCATTCTTACGCTGCTGATAAAGACATACCCACGACTGGGTAAATTATACAGGAAATAATTTAATTGGACTCACACTTCTACATGGCTGGAGAGGCCTCATAGTCATGGCAGAAGGCGAAAGGCACATCTTACATCACAGCAGGCAAGCCAGAGAATGAGAACCAAGTGAAACGGGTTTCCTCTTATCAGATCGTTAGATCTCGTGAGACTTATTCTCTATCACGAGAATAGTATGGCCGAATCTGCCACCATGATTCAATGATCTCCCAGTGGGTCCCTCCCACAACACATGGGAATTACGGAAGTACAATTCAAGATGCGATTTGAGAGGGAACACAGAACCAAACAATATCAGTGAGTAACCAATGTTTAGCTCCCACTTATAAGTGAGAACATGCCGTACTTGGTTTGCTGTTTCAGTGTTAATTCACTTAGGATAATGGCCTTTGGCTGCATCCATATTTCTGCAAATAACATGATTTTGTTTTTTTTTTTTTGGCTGCATAGTAATCCATGGTGTATGTGTACCACATTTTCTTTATCCAGTCCCCCACTGATGTACTCCTAGCTTAATTCCATTTATTTTATAATATTTGAACCAGGTATTCAGGTTTCTGAGTTTTCATTATGAGTGTGAATGGCAGTGGTTTTTTTAAATCTCCAAAAGTATATTTCACATTGTAACTGCTCAGAATATATTTTTGAATATGCAAAGACACATGCTATTTATTCCCATCAATTTTCAGTTTTTCTTATACTTTTTAATCCTTGGAATTTTTTTGGTAATCTATTTGTCTTTGAGATATGTCTCATTCCCAAGATATAGGCTCTCCCAAAATACAATAGTCCTTACTACACACCAAAATAGAAGTCATGCATTCAATTTCAACTGAGCCTCATGTCATTTTTCAATTCTTTTTGGTTTGGGGATTCTACACTCTTAATATTGCATGTGTTTCCATATAATCCTGAATTGGTGGAAGGAAGTCTAATAATACAAATGTATTTTTCCTTTGATCACAACTCTATTTAATACTTAAGTCCCTAACTTTTGTTTAAATATGTATTAATCATAATGCAACTCACTGATTTCTTTTTTCTTCGGTTAAAAAAATTATTTCAAAAAGATCTCTTTACTGTGTTTGCTAAGCTCACATCATTTCATATATAAACGTTTACAGTATGATATTGCTTAAATTGAAACATCAGATCAGCTAATTATAGTAATTTTGAAAATGAAAATAGTATAGATAGCCAAGCTGGACACAGTTAAACAGATTAAATAAATCATAAAAATGATTCATTTAAAATAAGACAATTTATTTAAAATGAAATGAATGTACTTCAACACATACTGTGAGGGTTAATTTTATGTAAATATTGAAGGTGCTCTTGGATAAGATTCACATTTAAATTTGGTACATTTTGGGTTAAACAGATTACTCTCCAAAATGTTGGTGGCCCTCATCAGTTGAAGGCCTCACTAGAACAAAATGTCAGCCTCCCAGAGCTATAAAGAATTCTCCAGTCAACTACCTGCAGGTTTCCTCACGCCATTGGCTCTCGCTGGTCTCTGCTTACTGGTTTTCAGACTGGAACTGTACATCGCCCTCTCATCTCTTAAGCCTGCTGACCCACGCTGCAGATTTTGACTTGCCATCCTCTATATCATGTGAGCTATTTCCTTATTTTACACATACACAGACACACACACACAAATGCGCGAGCACACATACACATATCATGTATCCTATTGTTCTGTTTCTCTGGATATTTCAGACTAATAGAAACCCCTTATTCATTTTGCTACCTAGTTTAAATTAATATTGAAATTCTTAGTAAATTTATTTAGTTTTTTTGCAGTCATTTAGATTGGGAGGTATAAAACTGATCTCTGCCCTGCATATACAATTTCAATATACTTACGACGAATAAGAGCGTTGGCAAAAACTTTTATTTATAAGGATTGCCACATTTAAGTTCTTGGATCACAGCCGATTTCTGAGCAATGAGGCGATGCACATTGTAACAGAGCTGCTGGGAAAGAAATCCACAGAAGACAGATGACAGCAGGATGACAGCTGCGATATGGTGAGGTGAGGAGGGAAAACCACCAGCACGCAGCAAGCAGGAGAAACACAGCAAATGCTCAGTGAGGCACAGCTTCCCACCACATGACACAGCAATGGAATGTGGAGAAACAGCAGTGGACAAACTGTCTTAGGCAACAGTAATCATAAATGGTGACTCATGTGGTTACAGTAAAGGCATCAGTTACCCCATGGGGAGAAGAGAAGTGACACCGTATAAAAATATCAGCTCTCAGCAAATGAAGTTTTGACGTTTATGAGGTGTATAAAGAAAATCAGTTGTCCTTGAAGCACATTTTTACAAAGGACCCAGCATGAGTGTTTTTTTATTTTTTATTTTTTTTAAGTGAAGGTCAATGTAGCAGAAACAAATAATATCTGTTACTTGGATGGAACAAGCATTTTTAGGAATAGTTTTTATATAAACAAAATTAGAAGGTATTCATTTGGCAAATGTAATAGTAGGAAAAATTAAACGAAAATTTCTAATTTAATCATATGAGCTCTACAAGGTACTTAATGTTATTATATTCTTAAATAATTTTCAACTATTTCTCTCATTTTTCCTGGCTTATTTGACTTAAATGCCTATATTATATATATATGTATATATATATTTTGTATATGTATATATATATTATATATATGTATATATGTATTCATATGAACTGTGTGTTATTGACCTAAATATTCATGTAAACTAATGTATTATAAAAGTTTGTATAAAATAATTTACTATTATTAATTCTTTTAGTCTCTTAGAGACATGAGAGTAGCTAAGTGACAAGGATATTTCAGATTGAAAATATCCTAAAAGCATATTCTTTTTAGTTCACTTAGTTTAGTCCAAAACAAGGTTCTAGAGTATTTTCCCAACACCATTCACTGGTAAAAATGGTTTAGGTCTGTTTGTGACAATTCCAACTTAGAAAATTTAAAAGAAAATGTAATTGAAATTTATTTTCTGTGTTTGGTTTAATAGGAAACATTGAGCTTCCAAAGTTTACTGTGTTTTCTCACATTCTTAAACTTTCCAAAGGTCGCTCTGAAAAAAGTACTATAGTTTGCATACTCTCTAACTCTTCTTTTTATTCCCAGCTTACCATTACCCATTTTCCTCCTTGTTCCAAACTCACATACAATGTGTTTGCTCAAAACATGTTTGTGTACTTAACAATAATTAGAATATGAGAAGCTGAAGGCTAAAGGATAAGTAAAAATTATGGCTTTAATCCATGTTGGATTTATAACATTGTGAAGAAAAAATAGATATAAATGACGTTAATACCAGGAATATGTTACGGTACAAAGACTTTTCTTAGAGTTGTAAAAATACAAAAATAGCATTTCTATGTGAGATTCTTAGGAAATGATATATTAAAAATTATCAGTTGCCTCAAGACATAAGAATGGATAGAATCTTGATAGGAAGTGACTCCAATGGGTATTTGCCTCTATCCATCTTACATATGAGAAAAGATTAATTTGTCAAAAACTGGCTTGATGATTGTTTTACATTTTGGAAATATACTTTTAGAAAATTCCTGGCATAGAAGGTGAAATAATGAGAGCATGCAGTCAGCAGGATGCACAGCCATTCACCATGATGGAAGAAAAGGAAGCTTTTGAGTTTGAACCTGACTAGAGGTGAATGCTACGTGTAAATAGTAACTTTGTCTATTATTTATTTGCCTATTACTATATCAAATTGAACTTATTTATAACTTTTCTTCCTTTGTTTGCCATCTTTTTTCCCTTTCTATTTCTAATGTGAGATATAATGGGTTTAACTGATAATTCCTACTTTAAAATTAAAGATTCTCACCCTGTGAACATTTTTATACAGAACAAAATATACATAAATATAGTACTTGGTCAGAAATTGATTAAGTATGTGTGTGTGTGTGTGTGTGTTTAATATTTTATAGCTCCAGTAATATATGCTTTCACAAGCATATTAAGTATAACAAAAATTACATTTAAAATATAAGGTTGATCAGTAGAAAAATTAAGTATGTTATGCTCTCTTACCTTGCAAGATCCCAGATAATCTCTTTCATTTGCAATGGATTGCTGATTTATCTACTTCTCCTTATGACTGGATGGATTAGCATGAACCAATTTGTGGTCAACAAAATGAAATGGAATCTTGCCATTTCATGTAGGGCCAGTAAGAAGGTGGTAGCATGCTGCTTTCAAAGGGAATATACTTTTTTGTGTCTTCAAAGAGTCATGAGTATCTGGGAGCCCAGTTTGTCAGTGACAAAAGAGCCATATTGCCATATTCTTTACTTGGCTTTTGGAGAAAATTATGTGAATTTGAGTGATATTGGGGGAAAGAAAAGTGTATCAGCCGCTTCTCTGGCCTCTTGGTATTTTCTTTTTCAGACCTTGTAAAAATTATGGTGTTTGTGTGTGTGTGTTTGTGTGTCCTAATAAAATGTTACAGCATCACGATCAGATACCGGGTACACTGTTTGTACTTTGAAATATATACATTTAATATCTCTCTTCCAGGTAGATTTGTCCTTCATATGCTTGAAGAAAGCAGTAATTTTTTATTTAAATTTCTTTAAGATAGTTAATTCAGTTTTTATCTTATCTAAACAGTAAATTTTCATTAAATTTCTCCCTGAGATAATTTGCATAGGATGATTTAGGAGAATTTAACCAACTAATCCTATATTTAATGATCATTGTTTAGTGATATATAATTAAAAATTAAAATTGTTCTAAAACATACAAGATATCTTAGAAAAAAACTTGATTCTGTTAGTCTGAAAAATTCTAACTAAATTAATATTATGTATTATACTGCCATTATACATATACAGTTTGAACTGCTAACATAGTTCTATTT
Source organism: Colobus angolensis palliatus (assembly GCF_000951035.1). Taxonomy (NCBI): domain Eukaryota; kingdom Metazoa; phylum Chordata; class Mammalia; order Primates; family Cercopithecidae; genus Colobus; species Colobus angolensis. The sequence continues at coordinate 7,266,795 of NW_012115055.1, read as the reverse complement.
GAGTAAAGTAAAAATTATGAATATGTTCACAAAACATCCAAACATACATTCATATATTGAATGTAAATTTTATTTTAGATATAAAAATATATTCATTCTAATAGTCTTTAATATTATCTGAAGTGGAAATGTATTTCTTGACTTTTATTTGAATGCCACATACTAGTTTATAAAGGTTTTATTTACTAATTTTGACTGAGTACCATCAAGAAAAATTGCAGTTATTACCTGACATTTTAAATAATTTCAGGCTTCAGAGGTTATTTTAACACTTCAAAGGTATAACCCATTGAAATTTAATAATAGTATAAATAAGAAATTTAATGATAGTATCAGGAAGCAGGGCAAAATGTCAAAAAACAAAAAAACAATTGGTTGTATCAAAGAGAGTAAATTTTATAAGTTTTTTTTCCATGATATGTAGAAAATGAAAACATGTATAATATAATATTGGCAAGATAGAATTGATGACAAGTTGGTAATGTTGAAATTTTATTGTTTTGATTCAAGATGCATAAGAAATTATTTATTGAAAAACAGTGCAAAGCATTATACAAATTTAAACAATAATTTTGCAGGTGCCTTTTTAATAAGGAAATATAATAAAAAACATAAACATTATTTTCTTTTTAGTGAATGATGTCCATATCTCTTTTCCCATTTATTCAGTGTACATGTAAGATGAACAAGATAAAATTCCCAGAGAAGAATTTACAAAGGAAACATAATGAGATATTAAATCATTGGAAATAGTTGCAGCTCTTGTTTTGTTATTAAAGAGAAAAACAGATTAGTAAGGAAATGGTCCAGAAATAGAAACTACTTTCTCTAAAGAGTTGTTACACAAAAAATGGATGAATCATAACTCAACATAAAAATAAACTAATTTTTACAGGGTAGTTTTGTGAATATAATAACTAAATTTAGACCTGCAAAATGTAGAACAAAATATTTTTCTCATTTGAAAAGATACATATTTGAAAATTAAAACATAGATACTATGGGAATGTTAATAAGAATATTTATGAAATAATGAATGGGAATAATATTCATAATTTGCATGATAAAATATACAACATGTGCAAAGAACAAAGATGTATAACTACTAAGAGATAAATTTGTCAATTTAAAAATGTCAAAAATATATAAAAATACATTTTGAAATATTTTGGAAGAACTGGATAAGTTAAATATGTTCACTGTATTATATTTAATTTTGTATGATGAAATTGAGATATCCGTACAAATGAACACAATCTTTGAAGAGACAATTCACAGAACATTTATAGAAATATATGCCAATGTGGGAAACTTTAACATTGCTAGTACTTAAGGTTAATATCAACAATAAAATGTCGTTTCAGAAACTAAGTATCTTTTTAAAAATTAAATTTGAGGAGGTTGTGATGGAATATCTACAGTCATCTCTAAAGGAAGGATGCTATGGCATAAAATTCTAAAATATTCATAGTCTAATGTGGTTTTCTACTTCAAAACAATATGCTTTAAAGAAATAGTATTGAATGTAAAAATGCTATAGCATATAGTATAGCAATCTATACACAAAAATGATTCTGATATTTACAAGAAAAAGAATTGAAGATTAAATACTTTTCAAAATAACAGGAAAAGATTAAATAAAAGTGATTTTCTCTTCCTTCTAGTTTGCAAGTGCCATAGTAAAATTTGAGTTTTAATAACGTTTTCTTATGTTATATTTTTAATAATCCAGTAAGTGAAATAAATATGTGATTAAAACCATACAAAATTACCTTTAAATATATAGTTTCAGATTTTAATAATTAAGATTGACATATCACCAGCTTCTACCTTATTTCTGACAAGATAAAAATAAGGGGAAATGTTTTAACAAAGCCACCACTGCACTAATCTGGATAATATATTTGTCACTGTGAAGAATTGAAACATATTTGTCAGCCCAGTACACTTTAGGGGGTCACAGAGAAACTTTAGCGCAGTGGTAACTGAGCTCTGTGGAATTATACACACAATCCAGCAAATAGGAAATTTCTGAAAATACATCACCCCGTCCTCAAAAGTGAGGAAATTAAAACAGAGGATAACTCTTCAAGTAGCGTAGTGTAGTGTATAGGTTGTCCAAAAGAACGGAATTAATTGTTACCTCTTTGAGATTAGGAAATGACATACAGAATGATCCTACAGACGATAATGACCAGAACCCTCCACTGAGGCAATGGGTTCTTTACCCTTTGCTGTAAAACTCAACAATGAAAAAATAGTAATAATAAGGAGAGCCATAACCTGAGCTTTCCTGCTCAGCCCCTTCGTATTATCAGGCAAGTTTTATGAGTGTGGAGAAAAATCCAGAAAAATAATGCACTCACAGAATAAATATATATATGTAACAACAATATATCTACAATAACAACAAAAAAGAGAAGTTAAAAAACAATGGCAAGTGTGGTAACCTATGTAAATTACAGCAGAATCTTTTTTTGACAAAAAAGAAAAGTAATGTTAACTAAGTTTTGTAAATATTCTCAAAATCATAAGTGTACAAGAATAGTAAGCCGTATTAAATAATTAAAAGAGGGATCCATTTGAAATACTGAGTTTTAAACATATAATGGTTGAAAAACAAAGAACTTGGTGATGAGTTGATAAGTTGGATGGCTATAACTAAAAGACAGGTAGTTTCTTTGTACTCCAAGATGTCTTTCTGCATCTATTTTTCTTCTTGACAGAGTTTGTTTTGCAATCATGTTTTTAACAGTGAACTGAAAGACAGTCAAAATTTCTCCCAAAAGAAAAGCATGATCAGAAAACATTTAAAAATGCCTAACACAATTCACAGGAATGGCTGTGATGTTTAGACTTGTCTACATTCATGAACATGCACTTTCAGGTAGAGGAGAAAAAAATCTAAAGAATAAATACATTTGAATAAATAATGATGTTGATTTCCTAAGATTAAAGATTGATATAGATGGCACCTTGAAAAAGTTTATAGAGTTCAAAAACAGTTATGAATGATAAAAAGGCAGTAAGCACCCAAACGTGAAATTTAAAAGCTTTAAAGATTACAGGAAAATGTACAAAATCTATCTAAGAAAAAGAGATCACCTAAAAGGAATATTACTTATCTCATACCTTAGGTGCAACATGAAAGCTCGACCTTGGAGTAGCATTTTCAGGGTGTTAAATGAGAGTAATGTAAAGGCCCAAATTTTATATTTGCTCAACCAGTAGTTACCAAATTGTCGCCAAATGATGGCCACAAGTCAAATTCTTCATATCATTTGTTTTTAGACATAAATCTTACAGCCACACTCTTTATTAATTATCTAAGTCTGCTTTTGCACTATAATGACTGAGTGGAATAATTGCTTCAAAATAACAAGGAAGAAGGAAATGTCACTATAAATGTAGTGGGCAGAACTTGTGATGGTTTGTTCATGTTTCGATGGGTGATGAAAACATGGATATACTACACTATTCTGATGTCTTGCAATCTTGAAATAAATAAACTTTGTTTTTTGTCTGCCATTCTATTAGTCCAATATGTCATTAAATCAACAAACATTTCTACATTTTAATTAGACTTAGAAATGTTTTATTCTCACATATTATTATACGAACAAGAAATTTTATTATAATCTAGACAAATGTAAAATAAAAATCAATGCAAACCAATTTGTTTTCAAAGAAAATGTATTCCAATAGATACTCTAAAGGACAAAGGGGAAATTATGTTTTTATTTTTATTTATTTATATATATTTTTTGAGATGGAATCTCACTCTGTCACCCAGATTGGAGTGCAATGGCACGATCTCAGCTAACCACAACCTTTGCCTCCCAGGTTCAAGTGATTCTTCCACCTCAACCTCCCGAGTAGCCGGGATTACAGACATACATCACCACGCCCAGCTAAGTCTGTATTTTTTAGTAGAGATGAGGTTTCTCCATGTTGATCAGGCTGGTCTCGAACTCCTAGTCTCAGGTGATCTACCCGTCTTGGCCTCCCGAAGTGCTGGGATTACAGGAGTGAACCATTGCGCCTGACTGGGAAATTATCTATTGGAAAAAGAAAAGCACATCAGAAAGACAAAAAATCAATAAAAGCATGCTGGAATGGATTTGCACCTGACAAAATCATGGAGATAAATAAACTGTTATAATTGGATATTTTAATATACTTCTCTCAGAAAAAAAAAATGTCAAAATATGAATAATAACATAAAAAAGTACATGATGTCTCTATACCCAAACAAACCAAGAATAAGCATTTCAATAAATATCAAAGAAATAGGCCGAGCACTGTGGCTTACGCCTGTAATCCCAGCACTTTGGGAGGCCGAGGTGGGTGGATGACAAAGTCAGCAGTTCGAGACTGGCCAGTATGATGAAACCCTGCCTCTACTAAAAATGCAAAAATTAACTGGCCGTGGTGGTGGGTGCCTGTAGTCTCAGCTACTTGGGAGGTTGAGGCAGGAGAATCGCTTGAACCTGGGATGCGGAGGTTGCAGTGAGCCAAGATCGCACCACTGCACTCCAGCCTGGGTGACAGAGTGAGACTGTCTCAAGAAAAAAAAAAAATTCAAAGAAATATTGGAGACATTTAAAAAATAGATTATAAAATGTATGTAAAAGAATATATGTTATCATAGAAACAAGTCAGTCTGAAAAGGAAGCTGTAGCCAACCGCACGTGAAATCATACTGCAAAGGTAAGTATTTAAAAGTATGGTACTGATGCAGGAGCAACAACAAAAATTTCCAGTTATAAATGTGCTCAGTTATAGATTTATTATGAGATATATTTATTAATTAAAAGTTAGTACTGTAAATAGAAGAGGCAAGAATTTCTCAGTAGAAAGGATTCAGGAGGTGTGGTTAATCAGTGAAAGAACACTAAGTTGAATTTCTTATGTTTTTTTGAAATCTGAAATCTATAAGAAGCAAATGTGAAAGGCAAAACAAACTTGATGGATGAAAAAGTGCACAGATGTCTTTGTGGCCATGAGGTGTGCAGAATCTTTTATTATTTATTTACTTATTTACTTATTTTTGAACTTTTATTTTAGAGTTGAGGGTACATGTGAAAGTTTGTTACATACATGAACTGGGGTCACAGAGGTATATCATACAGATTATTTCATTGCCCAGGTATTAACTACCCAACAGTTACCTCTTCAGCTCCTCTCCCTCCTCCCACCCTCCACCCTCCGTAGAGTCCAGTGTCTATTGTTCTCTTCTTTGTGTTCATGTGTTCTCATCATTTAGCTCCTACTTGTAAGTGAGAATATGCAGCATTTAGATTTCTGTATTAGTTTGGGAAGGATAATAGCCCCCAGCTCTGTTCATATTCCCACAAAAGACATGCTCTCTTTTTTCAGTGTCTGCATAGTACTCCCTGGTATATACGTACCACATTTTCTTTATCCAGTGTTTCACTGATGGGCATTTAGGTGTATTCTACATCTTCGCTATTGTGGATAATATCTGCAATTAATATTCGTGTGCATGTGTCTTTATGTTAGAATGATTTATATGCCGCTGGATGTATATCCAGTAATGGAGTTGTTAGGTCTAATGGGAGTTCTGCATTTAGATCTATGAGGAATCACCATGCTGCTTCCCACAACGGTTGAACTAATTTAACAATACTTCAAAGCACACTTCATATGTTGATACTGAGACGTTTGATTACAAAAAAAATTACAGACTTATTTTCAACAAAGGAAATCTTAATTTAAATTAGCAGACAGATGACAATATGGAAGAACATATTTGCAATTCCTAAAACTGACAGGGAACTCTTTGCATAATAAAACATTTAAAATGGAAAGAGGTAAGAAAATGAAGATTAAGTGTAGACAATACACTAAACATAAGTATAAATGCCTAAGAATACAAAGACATCAAACTCTTTATAACCAGCAAAATATCTGTGAGATATCATTTTATATCCACCAAATTGGCAAGATAGTTGGATAATTCTAAATGAACATTAGTCTATATGGGCTGATATTTAAAATTAATCTTAAGTGAAAATTGATAAGTAAATACATTATCTCTAGATCAAATACTATATGAATTACAGTTTTTAAGCTATATATATCACAAGTTAACATACATATTCAAGGATCTATATACACCACATTAGGATTATTTATTGTCTATGAAATGAGACGTGGCATATTATTAACTCGTATCTGCACAACTCAATTCTTCATCAATATAATAAACTGTACTAGAGTAGTTTTATTAGTATGACTGGGTAATAGCTGATATATTTTTATCTCTTCTAAAAAGTTGGGTTTTTTTTACCTTTTCTACTCACTACTGATTTCATTGGAATGTGTTTAGTTCTCCTGGGCAATATTTAAAAAGGCTAATAAGGCCGGGTGCAGTGGCTCATGCCTATAATCTCAGCACTTTGGGAGGCCATGGCAGGCAGATCACGAGGTCAGGAGTTTGAGACCAGCCTGGCCAACATGGCGAAACCCCATCTGTACTAAAAACATAAAAATTACCTGGGCGTGGTGACGGGCACCTGTAATCCCAGCTACT